>NC_056734.1:738563424-738784570 GCF_019279795.1 Protopterus annectens | reverse complement strand
CTCATGTTGGCTATACTCCTGTGGTACATTCTGGGACATTTTCGCTTTGCATCGTTTTACGTCGCCAGGCGCCTAGCCAGTGAGGAGCTGTCAGTACTACTTTGTGGGTACTGCTGTACATACGCCTGTGGTTCCTGTACTGTATGCCTACACATGTTATTCCACTCCGCCTGTCACATGTCACCTACATACACATTTTACAGTGGCACACACATTACACTCGCACAGCGGAACACACGACACCCTCACCTCACACATACTGCGCTTCGCGGGGCGGTTGCACACAGTAACTCGTTGACCACATCGCGGGCGGTGTCTACCTCTGCCCTCATATCCTAAGAATATTACCCGCATGTCCGGTTACTGTATCGTGGCCTGGCGATCATCCCGACTTCGCGAATATGCATTTAGGTGGGTTGACCTTTCCATGGGTGGCGTTCCTGCTCTGTCCACCCTCCCGGATAGTCGGGTTGTCGTTCACTATGTTTACTATGTAGAGATTTCGTCTTACTTCTCTGTAACCTTGCATCCCTGTGATTCCCTGTTTAACCTGTTGTACATTATATCTGTGTATGTGTACATATATTTCTACGTGTAATGATATCTATCTCCATATCTGTGTATGCACATATGTACATATGTAGACACCTTCGCTGACGTGGCAGCATACGGCTCGCCGTCTGCTGTCAGACCAGCGTCTTGATTGAGGTGTTGGCGTTCCATGCTCCGCTGGCTGTTGGGTGTGCAGTGTTTGGGTGCTACCTATGTTGGAGTCACACATGGGACCGCCCATACAGTACACATTATGGGCGCCATGTTTGTGTGCCGTCCATTTCACTGTGTGTGCAGGTAAGGAGGTGTCAGTCCATGGGGCCTACGCTGTCAGAGTATGTGCTATCGTTCCCTCTTTGCCAAGGCATAGGCATATTGGGTACGCCTCCATCTGCCTACTGGGGCTGGCACAGTGTGTTCATGGTGCTGAGCGCCCTGTGCCTGTGCTTGCCTTAGCAGTTGTGGCGGGCTTGGTGGCCCTACACCATTATGTCCCTGCAGCAGCTGTTTTCCAGGATCATATTATGTAGCATAGCACATACTATGAATATGTGGGCACATGTGCCTGGAGAGTACTGCAAGGCTCCACGGATGTATCCAAGCACCGGAACCGTGATTTCAACATCCCAAACACACGCTCTATGATTATTCTGGTATGTGCGTGTGCCTCATTATAAGCGTTCTTGCATGTGTGTGTGTGTGCATTTCTGATGGGTGTCATCATCCACGGCTCCAGTCGTAGCCAGCATCCCCACAAGGTGACCTTGTGTGATGTCCCCTGGCGAATACCTGATACAGGTGTGAGGCATGCCAGATATGGGAGTCGTGGTAGCTTCCAGGGCTGCCAGCACACACATCCATGATAATGCCCTGCGCATTGCACACAACCTGGCAATTGATGGAGGGGAATCCCTTGCGGTTTATGTAGCGTCTACCCTGCTCCCCAGGTGGTGACTTGATTTCTATGTGCGTACAGTCTATCGCACCCAGTACCTCCGGGTATTGTGCCACACGGCGGAAGTGGCGCATATTGCTAGCCAACTCCTCCTGAGATCTGGGGAAGGATATATACTCATGGGCATGTCATAACATGGCATCCATAAACTGGTGTAGTACCCTGGATGCTGATGCCTGTGAGATGCCCATTATATCCCCGGTTGACCTTTGAAAGGTACCTGTTGCCAGTATTCGCAAGCTTACACATACCTTTGTGTCCACTGGGATGGGCTCCCCTCTGTTGTCTCTTGTTCTCAGGCGTGGCGGCACAGCTCCACTATTTGCTGTAACGTGTCCCTGTCCACCCTGTAACGCTCTACTATTTCCAGGTCTTGCAGCCCTGGTAGGTGCCCTTGGTCTGAACACTCTCCTTCTCCTCTGAGGCCTCACGGTAGTTGTCGGCACCCTCCTCCGCAACTCCGTCTGTCTCTAACACATGCCGATGCATCACGCCACAGCAGCACCCAACATATACATTTTAAAAGTTCCCGTGTGTTTACACCCTAAAGTGCGGCGTTTGGGAATACGCTGTGTGTTGTGTGCATTCACACTTTATAGTGTTGTGCTCTACACCGGTGATGTCATTGGGTGTGTCTGTGCTGCCGTATCTGTGTTATCTTCCGTGTTTTACCGTTGGCACTGCAACGCTGTTGCCTTTGGTGTTACATTACACTTGCCTGCATTGGTTTAGCTTTACACCTTAATTTACTGTTTCTGCAGGTTGCACCTACTATTTCCTGGAGTGCATCCTGCAGGCACATGGCATCTCATGCATTTTGTCTGCCGCCGTTATGCTACCTCTCTACTTGGCTGTGCTGTATCGGTTCTTCGCTCTTTGCAATTCTGCTACATCCCCTACTTTCTTTGCATTCATATGCCTCCCCTTTCCTGTTTTGCGGGATTCTGCATGCAGAGTTGTCAGCTGCCGCCGATTGCCCTTCGTGTTTTGATTGGTGTTGATTGCTCATTACAACTCCAATTACACTGCTTCCGCATTTCCTCATATTCTCCGCATCATCTTCCTGTATCCGTGGTTGTTGACGGGGCGGCCGTCACATGACTGGGTTGGGGAACGTAGTCATCCTCGTACACATGCATCTGTGCACGCATTCTGTACTCTCAGCACATCTATTTCCTCACACGCCGGTGCTGATGCTGTGATGTGCATTGTACAGCCCCTGTTTGCTGGGCTCCAATGTGCTTCCTCCTACAGTGGCACACCCCTCTGCGATTGACATGTATTCCCTCTAGGCCACTCCTCGGTGTATTACCGCTGTGCTGTTTGGTGCAGCCTTACGCCAGTGGGGGTTTTGCGATTCAGTATTATCTGCCTCATTTGCATGGCATTGACTACTAATACATGGTTACGGGCGGACACGCGCCACTCCTTGGCAACCCTTGGGCTGTGGTTGTGGCTTTCCATGCATACTATGGTGTATTGTGGCTGTGATGCTGATGTGTCTTATACTGCTCTTTTATGACATTGTCATATTAATTCATTGTTCCGCACCTTCAGCGACATGTCCTGGGGTTCTGCTGTGGTTTTGCGTACATACCATTTATGTCGTTATTTACGTTTTCTGCATGTTTTCCTTTGACATTCTCGGTGTCTTTCCCCATTGGCATGTTGCACCAGTATGACACCTGGTGTTGGCAGCCTTCCGTTACTCCTATGTCATGTTTGGATGACTGTAAACCGTTTTTTTTGGTTTACATTGCCGTGCCGTTATGCTACGCCTGCGCCACTTCGTGAATCGCTATTTGTCTTCATTTGCATGGTGCAACACCGCACATGGGGTGTTTAACATACCTACGCCGGAGGCGGCGCAACTCAGGCGTACACCGGTGGTGCACGTGGGATTGGATCGTACCTGAATCGCTCGGCGGCCATGTCTGGCGTTGGGGCGCCTACGCCATGCGTGCGCCTGGTGCAAGGTTCATGAATCCTGGGGCTTATTTTATATAAATATATATTTATAATGGGTGTGTGTGTGTGTGTGTGTGTGTGTGTGTGTGTGTGTGTGTATATATATATATATATATATATATATATATATATATATATATATATATATATATATATATATATAAAAACAGAAATGGGTGCTAGTGTGGGTCCTGTATTGACATGACTCCAGGGGCATGTGCTAATATGGGTCCTGCATTGGAGCTAGTCCAGGAGTTTGATATTGTGATTTTCAGCATTATGGTATTTTGATCTTAACCATATATTATATAATATATTGTATGTATGGGTTGCTGTCAAGTGCTCAAACTGTCATTTGTTCAAATGCTAACAAAATAGTCTGAAAATTTCACTTTTTGATTTTTGCTGGCATGTGCACATGCAAAACAAGGACTGAGAAATTTGTCTTTTTCCCACTGTAGTGTCGTCTCTGAGATGGTATATACAAGTAGTGGGATGGTGTATTTTATCATACTTTCTAATTTTAAGATGTAATCTCACCAACAGTTGAGTTTTGCTTTTCTTGCATTGTAAGGCAATAAGCTTTATTCCACATATTTATTCACTATCTGTTGATTTTTTGCAGTTTGGCAGCCTATGTAATGCCTTCTTGGAAAGCTTTTTAAAACAATACAAGTCTTAATTAGCTGATTAAATGTTTTGAAGGATAATTAGAAAGTTGTATTGTTCTTGCCAAAAGCAAAGCTTTCCCCCTCTGAGACACTAAGTGTTATGTTGCTTTTTAACAGGTAACTCTGCTTTTCACATAGTGAGCAGAGTTTATTGATTCTTCTGATTGAAGGAGTTATAGCTCTGAACTGTACAAATTGTCACAGAATGTCTGGAATGTGTATGGCTCATACTTTTCGGTCTGTTCCTCTTAAAATTTGGATGGTGAAGTGGTAGTATTGTTGCCTCACAGCAAGAGGTTCTCTGGTTTGATTCTCAGCTGAAGTGCCTTCTGTGCAGAGTCTGCATGTCCTCTCTGTGTTTGCGTGGGTTTCCTCTGGGTGCTCTGGTTTCCTCCCATGATACAAAGACATGTCTGGAGCATTTCCCCCCAGGCCTCTGCTGAAAATTAGCTTCGTTCCAAGTTGTACTTTCCCAGTAAACAAATGTTAAATAAAAATGTAGTAAAATTTGTGGTTTTCTGGCAAATTAGTAAAAATTGAATTCACTAAATAATGATAGCCGTTTAAGTTTGTCTTCCTGTCTTTCAGGAAACACATGGTAACACAACATTTTATTCTAGCAACTTTCTAAGATTGTACAAGCAATGTTTAAAATGTGTCCCTGGTTTTGGGCCTTTGTCTCCCCCACTCTAATACATTTTAGCTTTTTCCTGATTTCTTGTGCTGCATAATTCTTCAGGGAAAGAGAAGTTTAGCAATGCTTATGCAAAGTCTACTTGCATTGTTAGTAGCACAACAGGTGTAGTATACTTGCTTTTGCTGCAGAAGGCTGTGGTTTCTACTCCCACAGTATGTAGATGGATTGCTGATACTGTACTGTGTTGTACTTAAGGGGGTGGATGCTGCAGTCCTGAGAATGTCCTTCTTTGGTGGAGATACCTAGTGACTATGAACCTGTTATCAGTTTACCATCCATTCCCTATTGAAATATTACTAGCTTATCATTTTTTAATGCAACATAGGCAATTTATTTTTCAAGGGCAACAGGCACTTTACTTGTAGATGAAACAACGAAATAAAAAGTTGTTTGCTAGCAGCAACCTCTTCATTATTTACAGATCTCTTTAATGTGGAAATTTGATGACTTTTGCTTCTGCAGATATTGTGCATATTTACTGATACTGGTCGGTTTTAGAAGTTTGAGTATACTTTTATGATGGAAATGTTCTGAATTGGGCAGTTTTGTCATTATTGGTTCATGCTTTTTGTTTCATTGCTTACTGGAAAAATGTTCAAAACAATACATTTAAAAGATTCTCTAACAAGTGTGCTGTATTATTGAAGGAATATAATTTAATACAGTCAGGAAGGTGTATCAAAGAATACATGTATGTTTCATGTGCAAGGGGCCTATGATTTGAAAACAGCCCAAAGGTAATCTTTATCCGCCACTGGCCCAATGCATTTTCTTTAGATTTGTGTTTCAATGCTGTTTCAATGAATGCGATTTTCAAGGGCAGAGAAGTTTTAATGCTAAGTCTATTTTCATTGTGAGACTGTATTGCTTTGTTTAGAAGATGTCTATTAGTGTTTGTGCTATAAAATGTAAAATAAAGTAAAGCAGTATGCACATTACAGTGTTTATGGTAAATGGGGCAAAATAGCCAAGTAATGGGGCATTGGAATGGCTGCAGGGGGACTCTCAGGCCATATTTTGGTTGTCTGTTCTTCAGTTTGTGTTTGAAAGTCGGCATCCCACAATTCCATCTGAGTGGGTGGGGTTACATAATTATGTATGCAGATTTTATGTTAATTAGCTTATAGATTTGTATTTATTTTTCATGGGCCTTTGTCCAGATTTTTGATGTTTCCAGGTTGAGAGGTATGCCACTGGTATAGAATGTTACATCAAAACTTTATAAGATATCACAGCTACAGTCATACCTCTCAATCTCTTAGTGCAAGAAATCTGGACAAAAATGTGACATAATGGGGGACAAAGGCTCAAAAATAGGGAGATAATGTAAAGATTGTTCTTATAAACTTAGTTGCTAGAATAACAGGATTTGTGTTGACATGCGTTTCCTGAAGGATGTGAAATCTGAAACTCAAATGCATGTCATTTAGTGACTTCATTCCTCGGATCATCATAGTGACTTGCCAGAAAGCCACACATTTTATGATTAACATACCAAAATATTGTGAGGTAAAAATCTGGACATTCTGTGAAAATTTGGGCAGATGAAAAGTATGGCTGCAGTTCGACTATTTTGCATATACTGGTAAATTGTAAGTCTTTAGGAGATCTGGGCTTGCTTTCTGGTAACAGGCTTATTCTTTGGTTGACAGGAGGAGGAGTGCATTTTTCAATTTTAAATGAATATTTATGTTCCTTCAGGTACACTGCTAGTGAATCATCTCACTTAGTCTAGTATACTGGTATTAGAGTTTGGCATAGAGAGCTCATAGTTGCTCTTCTTCCAGAGTCACTGGAATGGTGATCTGTACCACTTGGGTGCTCATGGTTTCTAAAACTGACCTCATAGAGACCACCTTAGAAACACAGCTGCCAGTCTTCATTAGAAACCCCTTCCTTGAGTATCCCAAACATACAACTAAGTATGGACCTGATTGGCTACTAAATTTAATAAATGATTGACCATTCTGACAGAATACTCACAGACTACTGCTACTTACACATAAAATGGATGGGAAGGAATAATCTTTTGTTAACCTCTTTTTTGCAATTGTGACATAGTGAGATATGTGATAGTTATGGTTCTGCATTAATGTTACAAGTGATAGCTGCATATATAGAGTGCTGTTCATTAGCATTGTGTAGAGTTGGTGCCCTGTAGTACAGCATATCAAAGCCTTACCCCTTGGTGTAGTCATAACATTTCTTGTAAACAGTATATGTGAAAGTAGCTCTGCACCTCTTATTGTATGAAATTCAGAAGTATAACACCATGTCCATAGTGGCTGGTCATAATGGAGTAACCTACATGATATCAGCAGAGCGCAGTCAGATGGTGTTGTGCTTGTACGCTCAGTGACCCCCCCCCCCCACTCCTCTGCTCATAATTTTCCCAGCATGCAGAACTGAGCTGCAAGCACATCAGTGCTACTGGGAAGACAGAAGATAAAAGAAACTCCTTTATACATTTGGAAAAATGCCACTGGCAGTGGAACCCCCTGTAGTATTGGCAACCCAGCCTGCACCTTTCCTTGCCCCCACACAGTGACACTGCTGAGATCCTGCCTGTGGGAGCTCCAGCAGCAGATCTCTTCATTACCATAACATGGTAATAACCCTAGCACCACTGTCATGCCTAATGACTGATAATTCTTTATGAATTGCAGTTAGGCATGGCAACTGAACACAGCTTGGCAAGGACAGCAGGTGGTTAATAAGACGTGTTGTTCGAGCCCTATCCTCTGATGTGTTATATTGACTGAAGTGTAACACAGCTATTTGAATGCATATAGCACCAGGGTGTTTAACAAGACATAGTGTGCCATTCCCGAACATAGACCTTCATTTTTGTGTTGTCATTTAATACTCTGATCCTTTTGTATGAATCATAAGATAGAATGCTGATGTATAAAATGTAGTGCACAGAATAGTTGTGTGCATCTGGGCACTCTTTTCATGAATTCCTGTGCTGCACTATTCTTTTGAATTTCACTATCCTTTAATGAGAAAACATTTATGAAATAATGTTTCAAACTTGTATTTAAATGTAAGTGTTGCAGTTCATATGTTTATAGGCAAGTATTAGGTTAGCTGTCCTTGTGGATCATTTTAAGCCTAATTAATTTTCTTTAGGTGAGAATCAAACCTTGTACCTCTTGTTTGTGAGCTAAACATATTAACTATTACACCAACCCTTCTCCTAAATGTAAGAATCATACCTTGTACCTTGTGTCTCTGAGGTAAGCACCATAACCACAGAGTTGACATAATCAGTTAGTATTATTAAGAATAAATCTACAGTGGTTGAATGAACATACTCTGTATGACTACAGCTTATCTCGAAACTTCTTGCACAAAAATTCTGGACAAAACCAAAAATAATGGGGCAATAAAGACCCAAAATCAAGGACAGTTTTTAAATATTACTCTTATTCATTTAAAGAAGTAATAGATTAACAGGTTTTGCATCAGTATGCATTTTCCGAACAATAAGCATAAAATTCGAATGTATGTTATTATCAACTGGTGGAAATTCTCATTAAGTTACTAGAAAACCATACATTTTATGAGGGACAGGGCAAAATCCATGACCATTTTGTAAAATTAGGGACAGTTGAGAGTATGGTGTGTCACATTCTTTGAAACTAACTACATTTACAAACAAGTGCAAAAATATTTTTCATAGGAGGTTGCTACGCTATTGACTCTAGGGCAGTGATGCACAACATCTGGCCCCGGGGCCAAATCCGGCCTTCGACACAACACCATCTGGCCCCCAGAGAGTAACCAAAAATTAAAAAAAAAGTGAAAAAAATGCCATAACTTACTCCAGTCATGCAAACTTTCCAACATGTACTTACTTACCTAATTGACTGCAGTTGCGCACACCTCTAATTTTAGCTGCAGAATTAACTATTCTTTGCTGTTTATAACTTGTAGTCTGTAAACAGTAGTAACTTTCTGCAGGAGTTTGTAATGAGTCATGGCTGCAAGCCAGAATAAAGTTAAATGCAAAGTTGATGTAGAAAACAGGTAATTTCATAACTGCTGTCTTAAGTAAAAATGCCAGTCTCCTATACCTATTGTTAACACGTAACAACCTACTATGTTTTGAGGTAGCCCGCAGATGCGTTAAGAATTCATGTAGTGGCCCTTCCCACAAAAAGATTGTGCACCACTGCTCTAGGGCCTTTATAAGCCTAGCCATGTTATATTCTTGTTCCCTTATTGACCAGGTTGTATGGTCTATATTTGCAGCGTGAGTCTATGATCACCACCTACTGCCATTATCCAAGAGGGGCATAGGTGACACCGCCGGGGTAAATTTATGGTCTACCATCCCGTTATCTAAGTTACACTTAAATAGGGTAATTGAGGAGCTCTGTTTTACGGAAATTGGAAGATGTCCTTCAAGGATGCATCTGCAGTCCTTACAAATGGGTTGTCCTGTCGTCAGGCAGCCCTTCGGTCGGCCGGATTCCAAAGTCTGGGTCCGGCTTCGGCTGGTGTCGCACTTCACCCGACGTCATCGCTGCAGTTTTTCGGGTATAAAGGCATCAGCCGACGCCATTTTCCTCAGTCTTTCTTGCCGCGTGGCGCCCGAAGCAGAAGCTGTTCGCAAGTGCCGGTCGGTCAGATCCAGAGATTACTACTACCGAATACTACTCAAGACTTCTAAAAGCTAAGTACCCGTTGGGGACTCTTTCTTGCCTCAGCCGATGTCAGAGAAAGTGAATAACTGTTTATCTTGTGGGAAACAAATAGCTCATAAAGATTTCCACTCTACTGTATACATTGTTTAGGCCCAGACCACGGCGTAGCAGCTTGTCTAGCCTGTGCTTCTTTAACCGACGGACGCTTAGGCGCCGGTCGGAGTTTGCTGAACAGATTTTCGGCTCTGATTTTGCCTATATTATGCCGTCGGATCCTCCGACAATGCAAATTACCAAAAAACGCAAAGAAAAGGTCCGACACTCGCGGTCCGCGGTTTCGGCCGAAACCGCGATTAAGCAAACCGCGAGTGTCTCGGTTTTGGCCGAAACCGAGCAAGCGGTTCTTTCTTCAGCCGAAACCATGCCTTCTACCGAGGCCTCCTCTAACCTGGTAGAATCGGCTTCTGAAAATCCAACCTTCTGTTGCGGTTTCTCAGGAATTATCAGACACTATTCCCCTGGATATTTCAACCCCTGCACGTGGAGCTGCTAGGCCTCCTGCAGCCATGTCTATTAAGGCCTTTGCCAGGGCTAAAGCAGCCAAAGCTTCAAAAACGGTGCCTGCCAAACCCCCCTCACACAGGCCCAGCACTAGCTCTCATATGCTTTCTTTGGCTGAGAATCTAATTTCTTTAATTCGTGGATCCCAGCCTCATCCAGACAGGTCCTCTCTCCCACCTCCAGAAAAGAGGCCTAGAGCAGAGCCCCCTGAACCAGTATCCACTGATGATTCCTCTGATGACTCAGAACATACAGACCCTCCTGAGGCTTCTTATTCTCCTTACGAAGACTCTGATGCTGAAGAGTCCATTCCTTCAGCCTCTCCACCTGAGGAATTTTCCTTTGGGGAAACATTGCATGCTATGAGGGAACAATTTCAGTGGCAGGGCCAAGATTTCTCAGACTCCAGAAAAAGGCTTAGAACCTTTCTACATTTGCCACAACATAGGCCTTTAGCTATACCTCCAGTTCTTTCTGTTGTAGATGATGCATTTAATGATGCTTGCACTGCTCCTGTTTCATTACCTCCGGCTCCTGCTAAGCCCGATAGGTTTTACAGGGTCCCGGACACTCATCACCATTTATACAAGGCTCCTTTTGCAGATCCAGAGACTATCTCCCAGGGCCCTAAAGCTGTAGCAGCTACTTCTACTAAAACCCCCCTCCCCTCTGAAAGGGAATCCAGGTCCTTAGAGAGATGGGGTAAAAAAGTTTACACTTCTGCTACCTTGTCAGCTAGGGCTTTGAACTGCCAATTTCATATGATTCAATATCAAGAGTTTATGCTTGACCAGTTAACTAAAAAGCTGTCCTCTGAAGAATCTTTAGATAAAAAATATGTTCAGGAAATGGTACATAACATACAGCAGGTTAGTAACCATTCTTTAAAATGTGGCTATGATGCACTGGAGGCTTCCTTTAGATCAGCCATGACTGGCACAGTTATCAGGAGACATGCATGGTTGAAAGAACAGGCATTACCAGACCATGTCAAATCAAAGCTTTTGGATGCACCCATGGACAAGGTCAATTTATTTGGTTCCCCTGCTCAGCAGGTACTAAAAAAGATGGAAGAGAAGGCGAAATCTGTACAAACGGTGAAAGATTTCTTACAGGTTCAACCTCCAAGGTTTAGCAGGAACTGGCCCTCCAAGAATTGGTCCTTTCCGGACTCCTCTAAGACACAGAGAGGCAGGAATAGGCGTTCTAGAGGCAGAAACCAATCCAGGGGTGCCTACAGGGGACGCCAGTGGCAAGGTAACAACCAGCGAGGCACGGACGCAGCCACCACCACTACAACAACTCAATCACAGTGACTTGACAGTGGCACCGCCTACCAGGGAACAATTAGAAGCACCCTTAGGCGGAAAGCTAACCTTATTTTCAAAGAACTGGCATTGCATCACAAGGGAAAAATGGATTTTGCAAACTATAGACCAAGGTTACAGGTTCCATTTCCATACTCTACCAGGAAAGAGAGGAATGCCAAATCTACCACCTACTCAAAGGGCAGAAGCTCTAAAGCAAATATCTCAGCTATTAAGAATGAGAGCTGTGGAAAGGGTACCATCTATGGAGCAAGGAAAGGGATTTTACTCCAGACTCTTCCTGGTACCAAGAAAAGAAAACAAATGGAGACCCATTCTAGACCTGTCCGCTTTAAACACATTCCTCATTGTTCCAAAATTCAAAATGCTGACCCTACAGCAGCTTCTTCCCATGCTGGGCAAGGAGTCTTGGCTGGTAACTCTAGATCTCAAGGAGGCATACCTGCACGTCCCCATACGACCAATTTGCAGAAGATACCTCAGATTTCTTGCAGGATCAGAGCATTATCAATTTTCAGCATTGCCCTTTGGCTTATCTACTGCGCCCAGAGTGTTCACGAAATGCCTGGCATCAGTAATTGCTCATTGCAGACTTCAGGATCCAAATTTATCCCTACCTGGACGACTGCCTGATACAAGCGGACAACAAAAGCAAGCTAACAGAAGACTTACAAAGAGTCATTTACCTGCTGCAAGCCTTGGGATATACAGTCAATATAAAAAGTCAAGGCTGATTCCATCCCAAAGAATAACCTTTCTGGGTGCAGAGCTGGACACATCAAAACAAATGGCATTCCTAACTGCAGAAAAGAAAGAGCAACTACCTCTCTACTTCTTGGCATTAACAAAGCAGAACCATCTAACTGCAAGAAAAGTACTGCAAGCTCTAGGCTTCATGGCATCCTGCATAATTCTGGTCCCTCATGCCAGACTGCATATGAGAAAGCTACAGTAGTACCTAAAGAATTTGTGGTCCCAACACAAGCACAGCCTAGAAACCAAAATTCCAATAATCCCATGCCTGAAGCAAGAGTTCCTATGGTGGGCTCAGGCCTGTCAATCAAACACAGGATTGCCCTTCTGCAACAGTCAACCAAGCCAAACCATCACGACAGATGCCTCAGACCTCGGTTGGGGGGCACACATGCTGGGCAAGTGCATACAAGGCTTATGGACTCAAGACCAGCTGCGCCTACACATAAATCTAAAGGAAATGCTGGCAGTAAAATTGGCAATCCGGTCATTCAGACCATTCCTCCAAGAAGGTCAGTTGATGATAAGGACAGACAACACCACAGTTATGTGGTACATCAACAAACAAGGAGGCACACATTCATATCCTCTATGCCGGCTGGCACTGGACCTATGGGATGTGGCCCTGAGCTACAACATTCAGTTATAAGCAATTTTTGTACCGGGAAAAGAAAACATTCTAGCAGACATATTAAGCAGAACTAACACAGATGCCCATGAATGGATGCTACATCCGGACATCTTCAAAGCCATCACAAGAGAATGGGGATTACCACAAATAGACTTGTTTGCATCCCCACTCAATCACCAGCTAAAGAAATTCTGCACAAGGGCGTACCACCCACTTGCTTGGAAGGCGGACTCCCTATCTTTCAGTTGGAAAAACCTGACAGCATACGCATTCCCACCACTTCCTTTGATGCACAAGGTGCTTCTGAAGATCAAAGAGGACCGGCCAAGGATCATTCTGATAGCTCTAGACTGGCCAAGACAACATTGGTACCCATTGCTGAGGAGCATGTCTCGGGAACAAATATGGACACTACCCCTGATCCCATTACTGTTAACCCAGAACAACTACAACATCCTGCATCCAAACCTGAAAACTCTGCAGCTAACTGCCTGGAACATTACATAACAGCAATTAACCCAAATTTATCCCAAAGGGTTAAAGACATAATCCTGGAGGCTCGTAGACCTTCAACAAGAAAGAATTATGCAGTAAAATGGAAAAGATATCTCATTTGGAGTACTGCAAAGGGAGAAGATGTGACAGTGGTAAACATAGCCAACATCCTGGAGTACTTGGCAGAGCTCTTCCATACAGGCCTGTCCTATTCTTCCATCAAGATACATGCATCAGCTATTTCAGCAGAATACAGCTTGGATCCTCCTGTCTTCTCTCATCCTCTGCTCAGACAGTTTCTGAGAGGAATTAAAAATGTAAAATCTCCCAGGAAACCACCATTGCCAGCATGGGACTTGAACTTTGTGCTAGAAAAATTGACACTTCCCCTTTCGAGCCAGCAGCAACAGCAGAATTACAATACTTATCCTGGAAGACTGCTTTCCTGCTGGCAATAACTTCAGCAAGAAGGGTCTCTGAACTACAGGCATTAATGGCAGTGCAACCCTTCCTGATCTTCCATCAAGATAGAGTGTCCATGAGAACAAATCCTACATTTATGCCTAAGGTGGTATCGAGAGTGTCATTAAATCAGGCTATCCACCTACCTACATTCTTCCCAAACCCACAGAACAGGGAAGAAAGACTCTTGCATACCTTGGATGTACATAGACAATTACGCTACTACCTGGACAGGACTAAGTCCAATAGAAAAACTGACCAGCTTCTGGTAGCATATGCCACAGGAAAGGAAGGAAAAACAATTTCAAAACAGACAGTCTCCAAATGGATTAGAAATTGCATTAGATTTTGTTACTCCTACCATGGAAAGAAAACTCCAGAGAACATCAGGCCTCACTCCACAAGGGCTACAGCCACTACCACAGCTTTCTTACGAGGAGTGGCTACCAAGGACATTATAGAGGCTGCTACTTGGACCTCTGTGCATACATTTGCCAAGCATTACAATTTACCTTTATACTCTAGATCCCGAGCAGGTTTTGCCACTGCTGTTTTGCAAGGGATCCTAGCTACACCATAATCTCTACTCTTTTCCTCCTCCCTTGTTTAGCTATGGTATTCTACCCATTTGTAAGGACTGCAGATGCATCCTTGAAGGACATAGTACAGTTTTGTACCTACCATAAATGTAGATGTCCGATAGGAATGCATCTGCAGTCAGGATTACCCACCCACCTTCCCCTCTCAGGTACTCCTAGGGTATTTGCCATCCTTCAGCTAGCTTGCCCGGGATCTATTATGGTGTATTTGTTTGTATATATGTACATACATGCTTATTTTATGTGTTTGCTCTCTACTATTTGGAAACATTGGCATTTATCCAAATTTAGCCATCCAGGAGGGCACCTGGCATCTGGGGCAAGAAACACTGAGGAAAATGGCGTCGGCTGATGCCTTTATACCCGAAAAACTGCAGCGATGACGTCGGGTGAAGTGCGACACCAGCCGAAGCCGGACCCAGACTTTGGAATCCGGCCGACCGAAGGGCTGCCTGACGACAGGACAACCCATTTGTAAGGACTGCAGATGCATTCCTATCGGACATCTACATTTATGGTAGGTACAAAACTGTACTTTTGTTCCAGTGAAAAGCCCTTCCCATTTCTATAAAGGGAGGTATGCACCTGGACCTCTGCTCTAAATGCATTCAGATCCATAGTCCCTGCACTTCACAGACAAGTTGAAATTCCTGTTGCAGTGATCCTTCTGAAGAAAGTATGATTTGATCAGTGGTATGAAAACTAAAATAAAAAATAGTTCACAGAGTATCATTCCATTTTTAAAATAAATTCTGAACGTATCAATTTGCTTTGCTGTAGATATTCACTTAACTTTTCACCTTGTGCATTTTCAGTATAGCTTCCTCTCATACTCTTTTCTATGTCCCTGTTTTCTGTGGAATGTCCATAAAAACAGACCTTTCACCATACAATGTATTTGGCATGTTCTTGTAACGGGTGATGTCATTTAGATGAACTGACAGTCAAATAACGAGCCAGCTAAGGTCCGTCCATTAAAATGTTCTCTGTAGCTTCTTACTGCAATATTGGCATTGGTAAAGCTGAATATCAACATGCCTAAATAATAATAAAAAAAAAAAAACACCAAAAATTCACAAGAGTGAATTTCAAACATCACTCTTCTCCTTTAGACATTTTTGCAGGTGTGCAAGCCCTGCACATTCCCAAACTTAAGTATACCTACTCCAAGATTGTTGTCCCTTGGAGAGAAAGGACTATTTTGAGAAATGGCCATCTTGGACTTGATATAAGTAAGGCAGTCTCAGTTTTACAGGACTTGCTAAAGTGGGTCCCGACATTTCAAATCATTAGTGTTTTCTGAACATCACTGCATACTGCAGTAATTGTATGTACTTTTTTTTAACAATTTCAATGTTAAGGTTTTTGTTTTCAGCTTTACGAAAATCCAACACCTTCCCATGCTGTATAGTGTTGCATATTACATTTTATAGATAACCTTTTCAGAGCTTGCTTATTTCTCACTTCCTTGCCCGTGTTTATGTGCTGTCTGTCATACATTTATATCTTATTCTATGTAATTGTTTGCTAATTGGTTTCATGGTATTATACAGAACTACAGGGTATGTATCTTGTAGAATAAACAACATAAAATACTTATGTGCATATATACCTACTATAGCTTCATAAGAATTACTTTTGTACATATCTGATGAAATATTCACACATCTGTCAACTTTTCTCTTCTTGAGGCTTGTCACTTTTCTAGATACCTACTGTGTTGGAGATAAATTTACCCTAAATCTGTCATGTTTGCAGTGGTATTTTTAAGACAAATGCCGGATTTTTTCCCTTCAGGAAAAAAAAATAAATGTGTATGATATCACTATGTATTATACAAGTGGAAATGTTGCTAGCAAATAAAACCTAGTTTTCCTAGAAATATTTGCAGGTGTAAGGAGAACATTGGGTCAGATGCATTGTCCTGTTTGCATACTCTGCTGCTCCGATATGCTTTAAAAATGTTTTGCATTAGGGCAGCATGGTGTTGATTTCTGTTTCCAAACTAGACTTGAAAAGTAGTGTAATTGCAGTGCTGTAGCAGTTTCCTCATGAGTGTTATTCAGAATGTAGACAAAGGTGCAAAGAACTAACAGTGTAAAATCCTGTGATACCTAAGGATTTCCTTATAAAGCTTACATGGAATACAAGAAATAAATGTGTCTCCATTGTAGTATTGATCTAAATGTATGTGAGCTCACAGACAAAATGCTCAGAGACCCTACAACTTCTGATCTGAGCACATGGGCCACTTTAACATTCTCACTCGTGGCTATTTTAAAAATGTATAGTAATGTATTGAAGTGTCAGTTAAATAATGTTTTAAAAGTAGCCATTCAAGGTCTTCACATAAGTCTGAAGTTCCTTGAAGAACACACCAGTAAAAAAGAAAGTTAGAAAAACTAATAGTGTGACGTGACCACAATAAATTCTTTAAATGCAATTATTAATAATATCCTGTATGTACAAAGATAAATCAAAAACATCAAGACGTACTTGGGGAAAAATATTTAGTAAAATGTTGAGTGCTTTTTTCTTGCATATTCAAATGAGATCTCTTCAGAACTAAGAAACAGAAGCAAATAGAGGGTTTATATGACTCTACAAATCATGTGAAAAATAAAGATGTCCGCGTATGAGGATATTGGGAAATAAAATTACTGAAAACAATTGTTAAAACAAATAATGCTAGTAGCCAGCTGTAATGGAGTAGAGGGATAAAGCCCTGAATATGATCCAGGTGAACAGAGTTTGATCAGCAACGTGAGAGCAGGGGGAGCTTACCAAGGAGAGAGGAGTGAGGAGGCATTACCTGCTCACTTACTTTGGGGAGAGTGCTTGGGGCTTATGGCAAGAAGTGCATGCTCTGATTTAAAATTCCTGGTAGAGAGCATGGATTACTGGGGGCACTTTGCTTCAAGGGAGCAGGGCTTCTGAGGAGAGGCCTGTTGTGAAAGCAGAAGACATGCCCCCCCCCCCCCCACACACACACAGACACCTTCTGCATGTCATTGCATGGGATGACACAGACATGTGCACTAGGGAACTGGTTACAGCTTAAATGAAAAGCTTCTCTGAGTCCCTCAGTAGAATAGAATGATTCAGCTTCTCTGATTGTTGCTCCTGAGTCGTGCGAGTGCATCATAGGATTGTCACCCATCAAAGCCAATGGATGAGACATTTTGTTAGATAGAAAGGAGGTCTGGAGGTCATTGAGAGACTGGTCAAGCAAACAGAAATCACATAAAATTACATTATTGACAAATGGAAAATGTGCAGTTATGGGAAAGTACCTCTAGATCCTTCCTGGCAATGGCATATAATGGTTAAGGTGTTTGCCTCAAAGGCACAAGATGCAGGGTTTGATTCTTATCTTTGAAAGGGAAATTGGCTAGACTTAAAATGACCTATAAAGGTAGCTAGCCTAGTACTTACCTATGATCTTATCATTTACCCAGGATCTGTGCTCTGATTTTCTGAATAATATTGGAAGAAGTAATACAGCCCTTCATCTAGAGCTGCTTATTCTCTACAAATGCTCATCATCAGTAATAACATTAATCATTAGATCTGCGTAGAAGTAGAATAACATGTCTGCCAGCTTCTCTTTCCACCCCCGCTTTTTCTCTTACTAAGTGCTGCAGCTGGTGAGGATCTTAACAGAATCCTGGAGGTCATGATGGTGACTGCTTCTGTTGATTTTTTTATAACCTACTCTTGTTTTCCCTCCACTGTGTTCATCTGTTCTGACCAAGGATTAGTCCCCTCTATGGACCACACCTCCCTTCAGGGAATATCTAGATGAATACTCTCCCCAGGGATTGGCATACCCAACCCTCCCTGCCAGTGTCTCAGATGCCCTAGCCTCTAATAAAACCTGGATCACCTGGCCCATAGGTATGGCTTTATTCCTCTATGCCACTGCACTGGCCGGGCTGCATTGTTCTTTAAATTAAAAAAAAAACTTTGCATTTTTAGTGGCCAGGTCTCATTCAAGAGGGGTTATAAGAAATTTTATCATGATGATACCCAGCTGCTGGTTTGCTTGTGAACCTGATCTCTGGTATAATTTACTTTGTTCAGCTCTTTTGAAGGACTGGTTAGAGGGTCTGATCAGCTTCTAGTTTTGTCCCTGATATGTGGTATACTGCAGTAACCCAGTACCTTCTAAACCTCTGCATTTCCTGCATGTTGAGTAGTGCAACCCATTGGAGGTGGCATCCACATCCATAGAGGTACTGTGACTTGTACTCCTCTTGTTAACTCTTTTGTATTTAGCAATGACCCTAATTTGGTACTACATGGTGCTCTAGCATGAAGACATGCTGTACCACATAGTACTGGCTCCTCAGCCATGTTGAATGCAAATAAGGCAGTTGGGGTTTGGGACAGTTGAGACATATGCTAATTAACCATGTGCTTTCTCCCATAGATCCACCTCTTGGAACGCATCTAGACACCAAGCAATTCAATAAATCTCTTGGCTGTATAGATGAGCAAAACCAGCCCTATCACATCAAGGTAGTGCTGTGTTCAGCTACCTAACACAATAGGAGTAGGAGAAAGGGGGGCACTGGACAATGGGGATTACTGTAAAGGTAAGTGGTATAATGACACTGACATCAGTATGGGGATAACTGGGTGGGAGAAAACACTAACCATGGAAACTACAATAATACCATAATGGCACTTCAGCAATTACAGGCATCAGGGATGGTGGCAGTCATTAGACACCAGGGATTACTTAAGTTTGAGTGCCTTGCTGTCGCATTTAACACTATGGAACTCAGGGGTGGGGGCAAGCACTGGACACCAGAGCAACTAGACATGTGCCTTAATGATCTAGGGGTGGTGGGTGTCACATGTCTTGTGTATCAAATGATACACTGAGGCACTGTGATGGGTTCAAGTTATTTATTGTACATAAACACGTTGGGAGCTGTAAAATGGAACATATGTTTAGCAAAATGGCACTGATCTTACATGTTCTCAGTAACTTATATGCACATGCTATTTAGCTACAGTGGCTGACTAGGTATAATACACACAATGATCTACATCATCCCTCTTTGATTTGTGTGACATGCAATAGGAGAAAAATATATTTTAACAAGCTAGATATCACATCAATGTATAGCAACAAATGAATTCAAGTCCAAGTCACTGTGCATCTTGGAATGGGGCTGGAAATTCTACCTGATCTAGTCACATAAAAACTTTTGGCTGGGTTTAGCAACAAGGACAGTCTCTGGGGAGTCTTTTACAATTGGAACGTCAGGGGTTACATTAGGATTACCTGAAGAAAGTACACTGTTCTCTGGAATTTGAACAAGTGTAGAGTCACTCTGAGAAATAGTTTCTAGCACAGGTGATCTGCTGCGTCACTGGTTCGGAGACTGGTAGTATGTGCCTTTGATTCCTTCTGACATCCATTCTATCAGATTGTATGATGTAAGAGCTCAGTTTTTCGTAAAGGTTTTGACGATACCCACTCGGTCATGTTTTTTAGATGTTTGCATTCTCACAACTTCTCCTTATCTTAACAATCTAAGAAATTTGCTGGACTTATCATAGTACAACTTTTGTGGGTGGCATCTTCTGAAAAGTTGAGCCTTGACCATTCTGTTGTCCTTTGCATTTGGTACTAACAATTGTTTACTGATCAGTAAAGTTGTTCTTGTTTGTCTAGACATTAATCTCTGAGCAGGTGAACCAAGCAAGTTGTCTCATGGAATGTTTCTGAGATTGAGTAAGTTAAGAAAAAAACATTGATACCATCTCTCCAATAAATGTTTCACACTTTGAACTACACACTCAGCTAATCCATTTGGATTGTGGATACTCAGGACTACTAGTACCATAGACAAAGTCCCAAGACTCAGCACACTTCCTGGACTGCTTGTAAACTGTGCACCATTGTAAGAAGTGACTGTGCGGGCTGCCATGGACAGAAAAATGACACTTCAATTTCATAATGACAGTGCTGGATGTTAAGTTAGGAAGAAGGTCAATTTCAAACCAATTCGAATAAAAGTCTACTAACACTAAATAATGCTGACCATTCCATTCGAAAATATCAGTAGCAACCATAGACCATGATAATTCAGGAATCTGGTTTAGCTGAGGGGGTTCTTTTTGAAGGTGCGATTTAGTAATATTGCAAATTGAACATGCTTGAGTTTCCTTCTCTATATCTTTGACATAGAAGGCCAAAATACTATGCCTTTTGCCCTTCTTTTGATAGAATCAGTACCTGGGTGATCATGATGCAAAATGTTGATATATTCCTGTTGTAATGCATTAGGAATTATCACTTTAGGACCTTTCATGATGACTCCATCTTCCATCATGAGCTCATCTGTGTAAGGAAAATACTTCTGTATGCCAAGTGGTAAATTAATTTGTTGCGCTGACCATCCTTGACTGATAAAATGATGTTAAGTTGTCAATCTCGCCTTCATTCTTGCTGGATGGGTTCGGAGCCGATCCTCGGCACTTGCTTTAGCTTGAGAACTCCTTTTACCAGCTCGAGGCAACCCTATATCCCATGATGCAAGGCAGAACTACCTCAGATCTCGTTTGCCGCTTAGCGAAAGAGGTCTCCTTTGCCAGCTGAGGTAAGTAATTTTCTTGTCAAAAGAGAAAAAAGCTTAGTTAGGGATTTATTTCCCCCTTGTTTCCATTTTTATAGTCTGTAGTGAGTTACAGCCCACCCTATTCCCTTATAATTCAAAACTTTTTATTTCCTTTGGTAATAGTATAAAAGTTTAGTTAGGCCTAAACCCCATTGGTTAATCCCTACCTGTGTGTTGTGTGTTAGGGGATTAATTGTGTGTGTTTGTTGGGGTTTGTGTGTGACTTCCTCCTTGGATTATGTCAAAGGAAGGCAAGGTCTCAGGCTTCAAGAAGTGTGACTCGTGCTGTCAGAAAATGTCTCTGACAGACGGTCACACTTCTTGTGTTTACTGCCTGGGGCCTTTGCACCTGCAGGACTCCTGTGCTTTGTGTCACTCTTTTAGCCAGAGAGTCCTGCAGGAACGGAGGAATAAGCTAATCCTCCGTGGCTTACTTAAGCCAGAAGGTTCTCCCTCTAAAACAGGGTCTGGGAAACCTTTTAAGCCACCGAAGGTTCAGGCTTCAGTATCTAAGCCTCCTCCGGTGGCTCCGGCTCCGTCGGAGCCGAGATCGGCTCCGGCTGGAACCGATCTATCTGCTTCAAAAGTAGTGGGTTCGGCACCGACTGGTTCCGACACCCAGTCTACTCTGGCCTTGTCGGCTCCGGCTGGAGCCGACACCTTATCCAGCATCGGAGCCGAGAAACCTTTGGCTCCATCTGGAATTCAGGGGACTTCGGCTCCGATGACTTCGTCCCGAGAGAGATCTCGGTCCCCTTCGTTGCAGAGTATCCACTGCCCGGGTCTCCTCTTTTGTCAGAGCGGATCCATCGGAGCCGATCTTCGAGATCTTCCAGGCTGTCTGACCACGACTTAGAGAGGGTGGTAAGCAGGCTGTTGAAGTCGCAGGCACTGGCCCAAATGCTCCATAGCCTGTCTCAACAGACTTCAGCTATTGTCTCACCCCTTGAACTTCCTCCTCCGACTCCACACCAGAGTTTGGAGCCGGAGCTTCTCGGGACAGCGACTGTTTCGGCCGAGCCGATACATCCTTCGGCTCCATCGCCTCGGCTCGATCTCCTCCTTGAGACCTTCCTTGGAGGGATCCGGTGTCGGGTTTCCCTTGTCGGCTCCGAGGGGCTAGTGGCATCGGACCCTTGTCCGACCCCGCCTCCCTCTCGGGCTTCGCTTTGGTAAGCTCGGCACCGACATCGGCCTCGAGCCTTCCCTCTCAGTGGAGCCGGAATTCCTGTATCCTCGGATCGGGATATTCCGCCTCCCGGGAGGGGAGCCTTTGAGGTGATGAGGAGTGTCCTGGCCTCTGAGCCAGGTCAACGGTCCATCCTCTAGCTCCTCCCTCTTCAGTGCCTGTAGACGCCTCTTGCCAGCCTCTTGCTCTCAGGCCCAGGGATCCATCGCCCCAGGTTTCCCCATTGGGAATTTCCTCCTCCAAGTTTCTCCTGATCCAGCAGGTGAACCCCTCGAAGAGGACGTGTAAGAGGAAACACACAGACTCCCGAGTCTACTACATCGGATACCGACTTAGATGAGTCTGAGGGTTCTCCACGATCCCTCTGAGGATGTCTCCTCTTCAGAGATCCTTGAGCTCCTCAAACAGAGGGGGAATTGCCCATCCATTGATCCCTCCGAGGATGAGTCGGTATACCTGGAGGCTTTTGGATCCCGACCCTCCACCTCCTGGGTGTCTCCGCCTTTGACCCACTTATGCAGGTAGTGGCTCGGAAGGGCGGCTCCAGATTCTGTGGAACCTGTCCCCAGGAGACCATCCAAGTTTATCACGGCCCCTACGGACAAACAGTTTCTTTCCAAGGGCGTCTCTGTGGATGCTATGGTGGTGGCGGCGGCCACTAAGAAGGAACTGGTGGATCCTTCAGTACCTGTTCATCCTCCTAACAAAGATTCTAGGACCATGGACAGGTATGGAAAGCAGATGTTTTCTTCAGCGACCTTTGCTATGCGTTCGCTGAACTACCTTTGTCACTTCACCAGGCTTCAAAGAGATATTCTCAAGGAACTGGGTGAAGTGGTCCAGGATCCTTCTGCTGCTGGGGCTCAAGAAAAGATTGCCTCAAAGCTAGCAATCCTGAATTCCCTATCCAACTCCTCCATGCGGCTCATATCCTATGCAGC
Organism: Protopterus annectens; assembly: GCF_019279795.1. Lineage (NCBI taxonomy): Eukaryota > Metazoa > Chordata > Ceratodontiformes > Protopteridae > Protopterus > Protopterus annectens. Next base: position 738,761,481 of record NC_056734.1, on the reverse strand, counting down.
CGATGGAGCGAGCAGGGCCGCAGGCACAGGAGTTGCTCTTAGACGCCAAGCCTGGATGCGGCTTTGTAATTTTGCGGACCCCTTTAAGGCGTCCTTCACTAATGCCCCCTTTGATGGTTCGGCTTTGTTCGGACCTCAGGTGAAGGATACCTTGACCAGGTGTGAGCAGGACGGTAAAACTCTTTCTGCCATTGGAGTCCATTTTTCCACTCCTTCTAGACCATATCCCAAGGGTCAGAAGGGGGAAGATGTGGTTCCAAAAGCCCAAGGAGCTACACCGGACACACGTGGTCAGTTTACCCCAGAGGCAGAGGGGTAACAATAATAGACGCCCCCCTAGGCGCAGGGGGCGTCCTCAGAACCAGGGCAACAGGGAGTCTCTTCCTGAGAAGCGCTTTCAGCACCCCTGAGGTGTTGCCCGACTGTCCACCCTTGGAGGCAGTCGGGGAAGGATTTCGCTGTACCCAGTAGCCTGGCATTCCCTTTCACAAGATATGTGGGTACAGTCGATCATATCCGAGGGTTACAAAATCCCTTCGCAAGGTATCCCACCTCAACAATCCCTTCCAGACATCTCACCCGGTCAAAGGGATTTGGCAGAACAGGAGGTTTCAAAGCTCCTAGAAAAGAGCCATCCAGACTGTGCCGCAGACCAGGTAGGATCCGCGCCTACTCGAGATTCTTTTGGTCCCCAAAAGGACGGGAGATTGAGACCAATATTAGACCTGAGCAGTCTAAACAGATTTGTCAAGAAGGCAAGATTCCGGATGGTCACGCTTCAGTCCATTCTGCCCTTTCTGGGCAAGGACAACTGGATGTGCTCTACAGACCTTCAGGACGTGCACTATCACATAAAGATTCACAGGCGCTCCAGAAGGTTTCTCCGCTTTCAGCTAGGGACCAGTCATTACCAATTCAGAGCCCTGCCCTTTGGCCTCACTTCAGCCCCCAGAGTGTTTACCAAATGCATGGCAGTGGTCACAGCTCATCTGAGACGCCAAGGATTCCAGGTGTTTCCTTATTTGGACGACTGGCTCCTCTCCGCCACCACCAGGTGTCAGCTTCTTCAGACCAGAGACTACACTCTACAGCTTTGCAGGAGTTTGGGAATTTCAGTAAATTTCGAAAAATCTTCTCTGCTGCCTTGCCAATCTATCACCTTTATAGGCGCAGAATTAAACACCGTCAAAATGTTAGCCAGACTAACAGATCAAAGAATTCTGGACATCCAAAAATTCGTTCAGATTCTATTGCAGAGCAACAAGGTCAAAGCCAGATTTATACTGAAGGTTCTAGGTCTTATGGCTGTATATATATATACACAAGTACGCTAAGAGCTTAAATATGTATCACAACTATCAGCCACAAACACAGGTTTAATTTATTTAATTCATTTATTTATTTAACAGTCTCTCAAATAAATACAGAAAACATCTAAACCAATCTTTACTACATTTCTAATTATATCGAAAAGAGTTACTATGCCCTAAAAAAATAGTTACAGAGCAAGGCAAATGCAGATGGTGATGAAGAGTGGATGTTTCCAGGTCAAAGACAAAATACAAAATGCACAGTCTCTCTCTGTGAGAGTTCTTAAATTGATATCTAGTATTACTGCTGGATTAGCTTAGATGACATCACTTTTGTCACCTGACTTCAGTTCCCAGGCTAAAACAGAAACTAACAGAATTTAACATCTCTGTGTGAAAAATATGCATCTCTCAGATGTTTGCTCAGAACTGTGCAGCTGCTAGGAAGTCGTAAAGCAATAAAACTCTGCTAAATTTTAAATCTAGTAATTACTTCTCTTTCAACTGAGTACAAAAACTTCTAGTTCTAGACATTGTGTCTACTACACTGAAACTGAGAGAGAACTTTTATAGCACAATTGTAAAGCACTTTAATTTCAACTTATTTTCTTGAAGTTTTGCAAGTTAACCCTTTTATGTTCTAGTTTCTACTGTTAAAACTTACATTTGCACAGGTATATAGTTTATATGCATTTCTGTTCTAAGTCAGCAGGGCATGCTGTGGTTACATTTTAGCTCAGTACATAACGTACAGTTCTATAAAAATCATATCAATATTGTCAAATGATATAGAATTATTTACAAAATTCAAGATAGCTGGGCTGGCAGTGTCTCCTTTTGTTACATTTTTATACAAATCATATTAATATTCTCAAATGTCATATAATTATTTACAAAATTCCAGGTAGCTGGGCTTGGCAGTATTTCCCATGTGCCACAACATTTTCTGGAACTGACATCTCAAGAATTGCTGGTTGCTTAGATGGATATGGTTGTAAGCCTGGACTGGTAAACAAATGACCCACATAAGTAACTTCTTTCAGTTTGAATTTGCATGGCTGAGGATTCAGTTTAAGACCGACTTCACATGCACAGTCTAGAACTTTCTTGAGGTTTCTGTCATGTTCAACTTCACCACTGCCCCCTACAATAATGTCGTCTATACCATAATAGCACATGGATAACCTGAAAAAATGTGTTCCATTGCACGCTGAAATACTTCACTGACAGAATGTATCCCAAATGGCATTGTCAAGAATCTGTATCTATCAAATGGTGTTCTAAAAATGGTTAACATTGAAAATTTGTGATCCAGCAAAATTTGCCAAAATGAACTTTTTGCATCTAAGACTGAAAAAACAGTGGCATTTGGAATGAAAGTGGCTACTTCTTCTACCATGTGCATTGGATGATGAGTACATTTAAGCACTTTGTGTAAGTCCCTTGCATCAATACATATTCGAATATCATCTGAGCTTTTCTTATGAGATACGACCATGGACACGATACCCATTCACCTGGTTCTTCTACTGGAGTAAGGACACCTAAACCCACCATTTTGTCAATGTCTGCTTTTACTTTGCTCTGCATTGCTACCAGAACCTTCCTTGCTGGTCTGACAACTGGGCTTACTTTATGGTACAATTTCATGGAATATGTGACTGGAAGTTTGCCAAGCTCGTCTTTGAAAATAACAGCATATTTACTAAAAATATTCTGTGTAAAACTATTGTTGCTGCTGTTCAGACTTATATGGTGGACCTCTTTATTAAATGAAATCAGTCCCATTCCCAAACTGTCTTTGAGGCCTAACAGTGACTGCACATACCTTTTGACTATGTAAAACTGCAAGTCATAAATGTTACTAGAAGAACAAGAAGTGAGAACTACTGTGCCATCAGTTTGAATCTCTTTGCCACTATAAGCAACTAGTTTTGTACCCTTTGCTGAATCCGGTTTCTCACCAGCTTTTACTGTGGCAAATATTTGTGCTGATATAACATTGCATTTGGATCCAGTGTCTACTTTAAGCTCTACAGGTTTCCCATTAATCCAAACAGTACAAAATATTTCACTCTTTGCTGCTAACCAATAATCTACTGTGTTAACTGATTCATCAATCACAGAGACGCCATCAACATAGAAAATTTGCTGACAGCTCTATATCTGATCTACTTGCTTCTTGAATGCTCTCTTTTAATAAACGTATGTGCTACTTTAGACTTGCAAAGCCTTTTGAAAAGATTCCACTTTTTACATTTATGACACTGCTGACCAAAAGCTGAGCACTTCTCTCATTTAGGTTCATGACTGCCTCCACAATTCTGACAGTTAATGAGGTTGTTTGCTGAGGCCCCATTCAGTTTATAGTTAAGGTTGGGTACTACCACTCTCTTTAGTTTATATTTCTTTTTCACCTTGGCTTTATGTTGTACACTATCAAGATTCACACTGGCAGACACTGCATGCACATTCTTCTCATTTGTAAGCATATTTGTATGCTTTTCTGCAGGCTCATATATTTGACAAATCTCAGTGGCTTTGCTTAACGTTAAATCACTGTCTCGAAACAAATTTTTTCTCACTGCATCATTATTAACACTGCACACAAGCCTGTCTTTTATCAACTCATCTCTCAGATCACCAGATCTGCATGTTTTTGCTTTATTTCTTAAGTCAGAAATATATGCTGCTATAGTTTCACCAGGCTTTTAATTTCTTTTGTAAAACATGTACCTTTCCATTGTAATATTAATTTGATGGTTACACATTTCTCTAAATTTATATTTTAAGCATTCAGGGTCTTACCACATTTCAGCCTGTATCACAGTACGGAGGTTCTCCCCCTCCCTTGCATAGAGGGCAGGTGCATACACAGATGAATGTTCCCTCTCAGTGGCTTCCGAGCCAGCTAAATTAAGAAGTATGAATGCTCTTATTACATGCGTCTATCAGAAAATACAGCTTGTATGAAAATGTCATATTCTTGCTCAAACACTCTCCAATTCTCAGCAATATTATTATCAAACACCAGTGGTGGTCCAGGTCTGCAAAATCCCTCTGCCATAAAAACAAAATTTGTTTAAATATAAGCACAGACCAAGTACTTGTAATCATACTCAACTGCACAGCAATCTCTTTGAAAAGGTTTTACTTTAACAATGCAAACCCTGTGAACACTTTGGATACTTCAAAAAGGCTTTAGTTAATGAGAAAGAGTAGTACATTGCAAAAAATGCAGTCGTTTCAGCCTTTTTGTACATTTTAATACTTTGGAAATTATTTCAAACACTTTTATATTTATTTTGAATACTTTTATCAGAATGTCGCAATTTCAGACATTTCTTTTATCTTGGTAATTATGTCGAACATTTTGAATGCTTCACTCCTTATTTGGTGAGTGAAAAATAATTCAAATGACTTTTAAGTACCTTTGAATAACCGCTGACCTGTTTGCGAGTTGGCTCCTGTATATTCCTCCACTTCTAACTGCGTGCCTCATGGTTTGGTAGTTGCTTCAACTTTGGATCCCATTCTGACACTATATCACATGTCTCATGTTTCAGATGAGACACTGAGGCACTTTGATGGGTTTAAATTGTTTATTGTACATAAACGCTTCGGGAGCTGTAACTGGAACATATGATGTGAGAGTGTTCAGTCTCGCCGTTTGTTCATACACCTGGGTTCGGAGCCGATCCTTGGCTCCGAGTCGGCCGCTTAGCAAAGCTCTGCATCGAGAAGAAGCTCGAGACCAACCTATCTCCCACAATTCCCTCTGCCCTTACCTCAGATCTAGTTTGCCGCTGCAACTGATCACATCGTTTGAAGAGCTCTGAGCCAACTTCAGATAAGATTTACCTTTTTTCTTCTAAAAATTTGATCTAAAGTTGTTAGATTGTGACACTTATTAGTGTGTGTGTGTGTGTGTGTATGGGTCTTCGGTTCCGATTGGCTAATCATTAGTGTTTTAAAACAGTTTTGTTTAGTTAGGATTCTAGGGACTACCCCACTCACTAATTTTCGTATTTGACTATTAAAGTTATTACTTCAGAACATTATTTCTTGGCCTTTGGCTAAGATTAAGTGTATTGTTTGTAATTTCACTAGTTATTGTGACTTTTTTGGCTTTGACATGTCTGACAAGGTTAAGTCAGGTTTTAAAAGATGTCAGTGCGGACAGAAGATGTCTGTCACAGACAACCATAGCTCCTGTGTCTACTGTCTTGGACTGCTCCATATGTCACTCCTTTAGTGGAAGGGTCATGACAGGCGCAGGAAGCTTATGGACAGGGGTCTTCTGAAGCCTGCTTTTCAGGAGGCTTTAGATAAGTCAGACCAGACTTCTAAATCTTCGAAGGAGTCGAAGACTTCGGAGCCTACGTCATCGGTTCCAAGTTCTTCTTTTAAAGTTCGTTCACCGGTTCCACAGGCTTCGGGGCCGAGTATCGAACTAGTGTCTGTCACCGAGCCTCGAGTCTTGGAACCGGTGACAGAACTGCCACCTCCTGCTCTTTTGAGGTTGGCACCATCTTCAATTTCTTCGACGCGGTCTTCCAGGCCCCTCTCCGACACCGACGTAGTCCGTGTGGTGCAGAAGCTGATGGAGAACACGGCCCTGTCCAAACTTATTGCAGTCTCCTCTCAGTTGGTGTTGAGACTCGAAGGCCTTCCCTTGTCTCCATCTGATCCTCCTCCGAGGCCTGTTCAGCCCTCGGAGCCGGGAGACGCTGATTTGTTGATTGTAGAGCCCTTGGTGCTGGAACCGTCTCTTTCTCGGTCGGCACCATTAACCTCGACTCCGTCAGAACCTCTCCCGGACTCGCGGAGCCGACGATCTATCCTTGGTTCCAGGACCGAGAGCCGAACCGATGTTTCGGTGCCGACTCTCCCTCTCGGTGCCTCTGCACAGATCACCTCGGCTCCGTCCTCGGGATCGGTGCCCTTGGCTTCTGTGTCGGAGATTCCTCCGCGTTCTTCGGAACTGGGGGATTCTTCGGCTCGGGGTCCGGGGGCCTTCGATCTTATGAGGAAGGTATTGTCTTCCCAGACAACTGCCTCAGCAGAAGCAGCGTCTCCCTCCCATAAAGGCCCGTTGTCCTCTTCTGCACCTATGGCTACTCAAAAGCGTCGAGCACCAGTGTCTCAGCCGCTCCCGGAGGGAGCCCCTCTTCCTCGGAGGCTTCATTGGATGCTCCCCCCGAGGAAAAGATTGTGTAAGAGGAGGCACTTGGATTCTCCACAAGAGTCCTTAACATCAGACACTGACTTGGATGAGTCAGAAGGGTCCCCAAAATCACCCTTGGACGATGTCTCCTTTTCTGACATTCTGGAGATCCTAAAACAGAGAGGTGATTGGCAAGCCCTACCCCCTTCTGAGGATGAGTCAGTCTTGCTGAAGGCATTCGGTGCTCGCCCTTCTTCCTCCTGGGTCACTCCGCCCTTCGATGAGTTAATGGATTTGATTGCTCGAAGGGCGTGGGAGACACCTGACACAGTGGAGCCAGTTCCCAGAAAGCCTAATAAGTATATTACGGCCCCTCAGGATAAGGCATACCTCACAAAGGGAGTTCCAGTGGATGCTATGGTGGTGGCAGCTGCCACTAAAAAGGAGATGTCTGAATCTTCTTCATCTGTCCATCCGCCTAACAGAGATTCTAGGACCATGGACAGATATGGGAAGCGCATTTTTAGTTCAGCGACTTTTTCCATGCGATCGCTGAACTATTTGACACATTTCACATGGTTACAGAGGGATCTAGTCAAAGAGTTGGGAGATACACTCCAGGGTACTACAGATGCTGCTGTCACAGATAAGGTTACAGCACAGCTCAATACCCTTACATCAATTGTAAACTCGTCCATGAGGCTCATCTCGTATGCAGCCGAAGGGTCGAGTAGGGCTGCGGCTTCAGCGATTGCTCTCCGTAGACAATCCTGGATGCGCTTATGCTCCTTTGCAGAAGCCTTCAAGTCTTCCTTTACTAATGCCCCTTTTGATGGTGCCACTCTCTTTGGCCCCAAAGTAAAGGAGACCCTTACCCGGTGTGAGCAAGAGGGAAAGACTCTGTCTGCTGTCGGAGTCCGTTTTTCCACCCCATCCAGACCGTACCCCAAAGGGCAATGAGGTGGAAAAATGTGGATGTTCTTCATCTCGCATTGCTGCAGTCCTTACACTTGGGTAGTCCGCTGTCCTCGGTCGGCCCGAATATCAAAGTATTAGGCTGACGTCGGTCAAGGCGCTTAAGACTGACATCAGGACGTCAGGGTACAAATGCGCATGACCGACATCATATCCTCAGTCTTTTTTGCCGCATGGTCCGATGCAGAAGCAGCGTTGCAAGTGCCGTTCGGCGTTCTGAAATTTTTCGAATTCGGAGTTTCAGACCGAGTCAAAGTTGGCTAAGTACCCCGTTGGGGAACATTTTGTTTTTTTCTTGCCTCAGTGGTTTACCGGATGTCAGAAAAAGTGAATAACTGTATTTCTTGTGGGAAACAGATACCGCATAGAGATTATCATACTTTGTGTATTCCTTGTTTGGAGCCTGAGCACGGCGTTGTTGGGTGTCGCTTTGTGCTAGGTTCAATAAGCGCACTATTGCCGAAGGTTAGATTGTGCCAGGTTGGTCTTTGGGAAGCGGTGCAATTATAAGATGCCGTCGGATGCTCCGGCCGCTTCTTCAAGAAGCGCAAAGACAAAGCAGCTAGACCTAGGCAAGAAGAGTCGTCCGTGACGCCGGTTCTTTAGAGTCAGTGGAACCGTGGTTTGCCGGAGGCTACTCTGGAGCCCCAGGGGGAGACTTTGTTATTGCAGGATGTGGCCTCTCAGGAGGCACGTCAGGCTGAAGGGGCTTCTCAGGTTACTGTACTCCCTCCCTTCCTAAGGTGGTTAGGCCTCTCCTTCTGTTTCTAAGGCTTCTCCCAGAGGCAGGCCAGGTTTAGCTTCTGTTGGTGTCACTCCTAGTTCTACAGGATCTGTGCCCAAGAAGCACATGCTTAAAATGGCAGAAGATTTAATTACTTTGATTAGAGGTTCTTTGCCCCCTCCAGATAAGAGGCCTAGGGTGGAACCAGAGTTGGGGAGTTTTGAGCAGGCTTCAGATGTTTCAGAGTCTTCGGCTGAAGACTTGCAGGAGTACTCTCCTTATTCTGATTCTGATGCAGATGATTCTACTCCTTCTGCTTCTCCTCCAGAGGATTTTTCTTTTTCAGAGACTCTTCATTCCATGAGGGAACATTTTAAGTGGGAAGGTCAGGACTTTTCTGATTCCAGGAAAAGGCTTAGGGAATTTTTGCTTTTACCTCAGCATAGGCCTTTGGCTATACCACCTGTTCTGGATGTTGTGGAAGATGTGTTTGCAGAGGCTTCACTTAATCCTGATTCTTTGTCTCCTGCTCCTGTTAAACCGGATAGGTATTACAGGGTGCCTGAGGCTCATAAATATCTTTATAAGAGTCCTAGGGCGGACCCAGAAACTGTTAGTCAGGGACCTAAGGGTGTCAAGGCCTCTGTTGTAAAAAATCCGGTTCCTCCAGATAAAGAGGCCAGAGCTTTGGATAGATGGGGAAAGAAAGTCTATACTTCTTCCACCTTAGCTATGAGGGCTTTGAATTGCCAGTTTCACATGTTGAAATATCAAAACTATCTTCTTACCCAATTGAAGTCTAAGGTAGATGCTCTGGCGGAAGGCATTGACTGTAAAGAATTACAAGATTTGGTACATGTCTCTGAACAGGTGGGTAAGCATTCTTTACAATGTGGTTTTGATGCTGTACAGGCCTCGTCTAGGGTGGCTGCCACTGGGTCAGTTCTTCGCAAGCACGCCTGGCTGAGGGATCAGAATTTATCTGACCATGTTAAGACAAGGATTTTAGATGCTCCTTTACAGTCTGATGTGTTGTTTGGTTCGCCTGTAGAGTCAGTCTTGAAGAAAATGGAAGACAAGGCTAAGTCTATGCAGGCTGTTAAAGATTTTTTGCAGGTTCAGCCTCCGAAGTTTAGTAGGAATTGGCCTGCTAAGGGGTGGATGTACCCTTCTTATGATTCACAGTCTAGGGGTAGATCTAGACATGGTAGGGGCAGAGCTCAGAGCTCCTTCAGACCTAGAACAAGGGAGTTCACCTGCACAATCTTCGGGTGAGGGCAGGGGCCAGTCCTTTCGTAAACAGGCCCAATGACCTACCTTTTCAGCTGCCAGATCCTTCTTGCCTGGCAGCACCTTTGGGAGGAAGGTTGGCACTTTTCAAGGAAAATTGGAGTTTGATTACCCAAGACAGATGGGTATTGGATATCATACACCAAGGTTACAGGTTTTATTTCCATACCTTGCCTCCTTTCAAAGGCATGCCGGACGTTCTTCCTCAGCAAAGATTAGAGGCTCACAGACAAATTTCTCTGCTACTTCAAATAGGGGCCATACAACCGGTCCCTCTGTCAGAAGTGGGCCTAGGATTTTATTCTCGCCTGTTCCTAGTACCAAAGAAGGGGAACACGTGGAGACCAATTTTGGATTTATCTATCCTTAACACTTATCTGGACATTCCCAAGTTCAAAATGTTGACGTTACAACAGCTTTTACCTCTGCTGAGCAAAGATCATTGGATGGTGACTCTGGATCTCAAGGAGGCTTACCTTCATGTTCCTATCAGGCTAAGTTGCAGGAAGTATCTGCGTTTTCGGGCTGGGACTTCTCATTATCAGTTCTCTGCATTGCCCTTTGGCTTATCTACTGCGCCCAGAGTGTTCACGAAGGTTCTGGCTCCAGTGATAGCTTTCTTCAGGCTAAGAGGAATACAGATTTATCCTTATTTGGATGATTGCCTGATTCTGGCCCAAGGAAAGGACGAACTTCTTCATCATTTACAATATGTGATAGCAGTGCTAAGATGCCTGGGGTATTCTGTGAACAAAATAAAGTCCAGTCTAGTACCCTCTCAGGACATGTGCTTTCTGGGTGTGAGACTGAATACAGCATCCCAGATGGCCTTTTTGACCCCAGACAAACAAAAGAATCTTTCTCTTTACTTCCATCAATTGTCTCATCAGTCCAGGCTGACTGCAAGGACAGTCCTTCAAGCCTTGGGGTTCATGGCATCTTGTATTCTGGTGCTTCCCAATGCCAAACTGCATATGAGGAAGCTACAATGGTATCTCAAAATGTATGGACACAGCACTGCCAAGATATGGACACTGTCATTCAGATAATACCTTGCATTGAAAGGAATTTTTGTGGTGGGCTCAGGAATGTCACCTAAACAAGGGACTCTCTGTGACCCGCCAGAGGCGAGTCAGATTCTAACAACAGATGCCTCAGACAAAGCTTGGGGAGCTCATCTAAATGGAAAGTGGGTACAAGACACGTGGCCTGCCAGACTTCAACATCTGCATATCAACTTGAAGGAGATGTTAGCAGTCCAATTTGCATTAATAGCTTTCAAGGATTTACTTCGTCCAGGGCAGGTGTTGGTTCTAACAGACAACACAACTGTCATGTGGTACATCAACAAGCAAGGGGGAACACATTCTTATCCTCTATGCAGACAAGCAATGATTTTGTGGGAGACGGCTCTCAGTTTACAGCTAAATCTTCAGGCAAGGTTTCTGCCGGGAGCACAGAACTCCTTAGCAGATGTGTTGAGCAGACAAATTATGGATCCCCACGAGTGGAAATTGGATCCTCATGTATTTCAGAAATTGACAGTGTTATGGGGAACTCCAGACATAGATCTGTTCGCTTCTCCACTAAACTACCAGCTGCCAAAGTTTTGCACAAAAAGGATGTTCTTCATCTCACATTGCTGCAGTCCTTACACTTGGGTAGTCCGCTGTCCTCGGTCGGCCCGAATATCAAAGTATAAGGCTGACGTCGGTCAAGACGCATTTGACTGACATCAGGACGTCAGGGTACAAATGCGCATGACCGACGTCATATCCTCAGTCTTTTTTGCCGCATGGTCCGATGCAGAAGCAGCATTGCAAGTGCCGGTTGGCGTTCTGAGATTTTTCGATTTCGAAGTTTCAGACCGAGTTCAAAGTTGGCTAAGTACCCCATTGGGGAATATTTTAGTTTTTTCTTGCCTCAGTGATTTACCGGATGTCAGAAAAAGTCAATAATTGCATTTCTTGTGGGAAACAGATACCGCATAGAGATTATCATACTTTGTGTATTCCTTGCTTAGGGCCTGAGCACGACGTTGTTGGCTGTCGCTCTTGTGCTAGATTTAATAAACGCACTATAAAGAGAAGGTTGGATTGTGCAAGGTTAGTCTTTGGGAAGCGGTGCAATTATAAAATGCCGTCGGATGCTCCGACGCCCGCTTCTTCAGAGAAGCGCAAGGACAAAGCAGTTAAGCCTAGGCTAGAAGAACCATCTGTACCGACGCCGGTTCTTTAGAGGTGTCGGTGGAGCCGGTGGCTCCACCGGAGGTTTCTTTGTGTTCCCAGGGTGAGACTTTATTATTGCAAGATGTGGCCTCTCAGGAGGCAAGTCAGGCTGAGGGGCTTCTCAGGTTACTATACTCCCTCCCTTCCTAGGGTGGCTAGGCCCTCTCCTTCTGTTTCAAAGGCTTCTCCCAGGGGCAGGCCAGGTTTAGCTTCAGTTGGTGTTACCCCTAGCTCGTCAGGAACTGTGCCCAAGAAGCATATGCTTAAAATGGCAGAAGATTTGATTACTTTGATTAGGGGTTCTATGCCCCTCCTGATAAGAGACCTAGGATGGAGCCTGAGCTGGGGGGTTTTGAGCAGGCTTCAGATGTTTCAGAGTCTTCGGCTGAAGACTTGCAGGAGTACTCTCCTTATTCTGATTCTGATGTGGATGATTCTGCTCCTTCTGCTTCTCCTCCTGAGGATTTTTCTTTTTCAGAAACTCTTCATTCCATGAGGGAGCATTTTAAGTGGGAAGGTCAGGACTTCTCTGATTCCAGGAAAAGGCTTAGGGAATTTTTGTTTTTATCCCAGCATAGGCCTTTGGCTATACCTCCTGTTTTGGATGTAGTGGAAGATGTTTTTTCGGAGGCTTCTCTTAATCCTGATTCTTTGCCTCCTGCTCCTGTTAAGCCGGATAGGTATTACAGGGTGCCTGAAGCTCATAAGTATCTTTTTAAGAGTCCTAGGGCGGACCCAGAAACTGTTAGCCAGGGGCCTAAAGGTGTTAAGGCTTCTGTTGTAAAGAATCCGGTTCCTGCAGACAAAGAGGCTAGGGCCTTGGATAGATGGGGAAAGAAAGTTTATACTTCTTCCACTCTTGTTATGAGGGCTTTGAATTGCCAGTTTCACATGTTGAAATACCAAAACTATCTCCTTTCACAATTGAAGTCTAAGGTTGATGCTCTGGCAGTAGGTATTGATTGTAAAGAGTTGCAAGATTTAGTACATGTTTCTGATCAGGTGGGTAAGCATTCTTTGCAATGTGGTTTTGATGCTGTACAGGCCTCGTCTAGGGTGGCTGCCACTGGGTCAGTTCTTCGCAGGCACGCCTGGCTAAGGGATCAAAATTTGTCTGAACATGTTAAAACAAGGATTTTAGATGCTCCTTTACAATCTGACGTGTTGTTTGGTCCTCCTGTTGAGGCAGTTTTAAAGAAAATGGAAGACAAGGCTAAGTCTATGCAGACTGTTAAAGATTTTTGCAGGTCCAGCCTCCAAAGTTTAGTAGAAATTGGCCTACTAAGGGGTGGACGATCCTTCTTATGATTCCCAGTCTAGGGGTAGATCTAGACGTGGTAGGGGCAGAGCTCAGGGCTCTTTCAGGCCTAGAACAGGGAGTTCTCCTGCACAGTCTTCGGTGAGGGCAGGGGTCAGTCCTTTCGTAAACAGACCCAATGACCTACCTTTTCAGCTGCCAGAGCCTTCTCGTCTGGCAGCACCTTTGGGAGGAAGGTTGGCACTTTTCAAAGAAAATTGGAGTTTAATTACCCAAGACAGATGGGTATTGGATATCATACACCACGGTTACAGGTTTTATTTCCATACCTTGCCTCCTTTCAAAGGCATGCCAGACGTTCCTCCTCAACAAAGAATAGAGGCTCACAAGCAAGTTTCTCTGTTACTCCAAATAGGGGCCATACAGCCGGTCCCTATGCCAGAAGTGGGCCTAGGATTTTATTCTCGCCTGTTCCTAGTACCAAAGAAGGGGAACACGTGGAGACCAATTTTGGATTTATCTACCCTCAACACTTATCTGGACGTTCCCAAGTTCAAAATGTTGACGTTACAGCAGCTTTTACCTCTGCTGGGCAAAGATCATTGGATGGTAACTTTGGATCTCAAGGAGGCTTACCTTCATGTTCCTATCAGACTAAGTTGCAGGAAGTATCTACGTTTTCGTGCTGGGACTTCTCACTATCAGTTCTCTGCATTGCCCTTTGGCTTATCTACTGCCCAGAGTGTTCACGAAAGTTCTGGCTCCAGTGATAGCTTTCTTCAGGCTAAAGGAATACAGATCTATCCTTATTTGGACGACTGCCTGATTCTGGCTCAAGGAAGGAAGAGCTTCTTCATCATTTGGAATATGTGATAGCAGTGCTAAGATGCCTGGGGTATTCTGTGAACGAAAAAAGTCCAGTCTAGTACCCTCTCAGGACATGTGCTTTCTGGGTGTGAGACTGAATACAGCATCCCAGATGGCCTTTTAACCCGGACAAACAAAAGAGTCTATCCCTTTACTTCCATCAGCTATCTCATCAGTCCGGCTGACTGCAAGGACAGTCCTTCAAGCCTTAGGGTTCATGGCATCTTGTATTCTGGTGCTTCCCAATGCCAAACTGCATATGAGGAAGCTGCAATGGTATCTCAAAATGTATGGACACAGCACTGCCAGGATCTAGACACTGTCATTCAAATAATACCTTGCATTCAAAAGGAATTTTTGTGGTGGGCTCAGGAATGTCACCTAAACAAGGGACTCTCTGTGACCCGCCAGAGGCGAGTCAGATTTTAACGACAGATGCCTCAGACAAAGCTTGGGAGCTCATCTAAATGGAAAGTGGATACAAGACAAGTGGCCTGCCAGACTACAACATCTACATATCAACCTGAAGGAGATGTTAGCAGTCCAGTTTGCATTAATAGCTTTCAAGGATTTACTTCTTCCAGGGCAGGTGTTGATTCTAACAGACAACACAACTGTCATGTGGTACATCAACAAGCAGGGGAACATTCTTATCCTCTATGCAGGCAAGCAATGATTTTGTGGGAGACTGCTCTCAGTTTACAGCTCAATCTTCAGGCAAGGTTTCTGCCAGGAGCACAGAACTCCTTAGCAGATGTGTTGAGCAGACGAATTATGGATCCCCACGAGTGGAAATTGTCAATTTCTGAAATACATGAGGATCCAGTGTCATGGGGAACTCCAGACATAGATCTGTTCGCTTCTCCACTAAACCATCAGCTGCCAAAGTTTTGCACAAAAAGGTTTCATCCCACAGCTTGGAAAGTGGATGCTCTTTCTTTCAATTGGAGCAATCTTCATGTGTATGCCTTTCCTCCTCTGCCTCTCCTCCCAAAGGTACTTCTAAAGGTCAGACAGGACAAGCCAAGGATGATTTTAATAGCTCCAGATTGGCCTTGACAGCACTGGTACCCATTACTGAGAAGTCTGGTACGGAAGCCTCCATGGCCTTTGCCTTCGATTCCACACCTGTTGTCACAGGAGGACAGCCATTTGCTGAATGTCAAACTTCACTCTCTTCACCTAACAGCCTGGCATATTCTGTTTTGAACCATAGAGGGTCTCAACTTCCACAACAAGTTTTGAACGTGATTTTGGAAGCTAGAAGGCCTAGTACAAGGAAAGTGTACGCAGATAAGAGATTTTTATTTTGGAGTGCAGCAAAAGATTTTGATGTTTCTGAGCCTACTTTGAGTGTGGCTCTTCAATATCTTACTGAGTTACTGGACAAAGGTTTGTCTTTCTCTTCTATTAAGGTTCATGCTGCAGCAATTTCGGCTCACTATGATTGTGACCCACCATTGTTTTCTCATCCTTTGTTCAAGCAATTTCTTAGAGGGGCAAAGAATATAAGACCCCCACGAAGAGCTCCTAAAAAAGGGGAAAAGATTTTGCACACTTTAGATGTACACAGGCAGTTGCGTTATTATTTGGACAGAACTAAAGGGTTCAGGCAGTCTCAGCAGTTGTTTGTTTCTTTTGCTTTGAGTTCTCAGGGCAAGCTTGTGTCAAAACAAACTATTTCTAAGTGGATTGGGTTTTGCATTGCTTTCTGTTACTCCCATCATGGCAAGGAAGTTCCAGCTGAGATTAGGCCTCATTCCACTAGGGCTACTGCCACTTCAACAGCTTTTTTGAGGGGTGTGGCAACCAAGGATATTTTGGAAGCAGCTACTTGGAGTTCAGTGCATACTTTCTCTAGGCATTATCACCTGCCACTTTACTCTAAATCCAGGGCTGGTTTTGCCACTGCTGTTTTGCAGGGCATTTTGGCAGCTCCTGCTTCCTTGTAGTTAGCCATCCTCCCTTACCTCTGCTTTGGGATTCTACCCAAGTGTAAGGACTGCAGCAATGTGAGATGAAGAACATAGTACAGTTTTGTACCTACCATAAATGTAGATGTTCGAAGATCCACATTGCTGCAGTCCAATCCTCCCTCCTTCCCTCTACAGTTAGAGGTGGTTGTGTGGGTTGGGTTGTACATAATGTGTATATTGTATATATTGTACATATAGTTAGTGCAAGGGTGGTTGGTTGGTTGTTTGCTGTCTTTTGGTTTTGACCTTTATTTTTAGGGTCTTCTGACATCTGGGGCAAGAAAATACTGAGGATATGACGTCGGTCATGCGCATTTGTACCCTGACGTCCTGATGTCAGTCAAATGCGCCTTGACCGACGTCAGCCTTATACTTTGATATTCGGGCCGACCGAGGACAGCGGACTACCCAAGTGTAAGGACTGCAGCAATGTGGATCTTCGAACATCTACATTTATGGTAGGTACAAAACTGTACTTTTCATCCCACAGCTTGGAAAGTGGATGCTCTTTCATTCAATTGGAGCAATCTTCATGTGTATGCCTTTCCACCTCTGCCTCTCCTCCCAAAGGTACTCCTGAAGGTCAGACAGGACAAGCCAAAGATGATTTTAATAGCTCCAGATTGGCCTCGACAGCACTGGTACCCATTACTGAGAAGTCTGGTACGGGAGCCTCCATGGCCTTTACCTTCGATTCCACACCTGCTGTCTCAGGAGAACAGTCATTTACTCAATGTCAAACTTCACTCTCTTCACCTAACAGCCTGGCATATTCTGTTTTGAACCCTGGAGGGTCTCAGCTTCCACAGCAAGTTTTGAATGTTATTTTGGAGGCCAGAAGGCCTAGTACAAGGAAAGTGTACGCAGATAAATGGAAGAGATTTTTATTTTGGAGTACAGCAAAAGAATTTGATGTTTCTGAGCCTAATTTAAGTGTGGCTCTTCAATATCTTACTGAGTTACTGGACAAAGGTTTGTCCTTCTCTTCTATTAAGGTTCATGCTGCAGCAATTTCTGCTCACTATGACTGTGACCCACCATTGTTTTCTCATCCTTTGTTTAAGCAATTCCTTAGAGGGGCAAAGAATATAAGACCCCCACGTAGAGCTCCTACTCCTGCTTGGGATCTCAATTTTGTGTTGGAGAAACTCACTCTACAACCTTTTGAGCCTGCAGCTACTACTGAGTTGAAATATTTATCATGGAAGACTGCTTTTTTGTTGGCCATTACCTCTGCAAGAAGGGTTTCTGAATTACAGGCCCTTATGGCGGTTGAGCCTTTCCTAATTTTCCATAAGGATAGGGTATCTTTGCGTACTAATCCTTCCTTTATGCCTAAAGTGGTTTCTAGTGTGGCTTTAAACCAAACTATTCATTTGCCTACTTTTTATGCAAACCCCAAAATAAAGGGGAAAAGATTTTGCACACTTTGGATGTACACAGGCAGTTGCGATATTATTTGAGCAGAACTAAAGAGTCCACTGCTATTTTACAGCAGTTATTTGTTTCATTTGCTTTGGGTTCTCAGGGCAAGCCTCAAAGTGTCAAAACAAACTATTTCTAAGTGGATTGGTTTTATTGCTTTCTGTTATTCCCATCATGGTAAGGAGATTCCAGCTGGGATTAGGCCTCATTCCACTAGGGCTACTGCCACTTCTACAGCTTAACCATGATATTTTGGAGGCAGCTACTTGGAGTTCAGTGCATACTTTCTCTAAGCATTATCACCTTCCACTTTACTCTAAATCCAGGGCTGGTTTTGCCACTGCTATTTTACAGGGCATTTTGGCAGCTCCTACTGCTTTATAGTTTTGCCATCCTCCCTTACCTCTGCTTTGGGATTCTACCCAAGTGTAAGGACTGCAGCAATGTGAGATGAAGAACATAGTACAGTTTTGTACCTACCATAAATGTAGATGTTCGAAGATCCACATTGCTGCAGTCCAATTTACCCTCCCTCCTTCCCCTCTGTACTTAGAGGCGGTTGTGTGGGTGGAGTTGTAAATATTGTGGATATTGTATATATTGTACATATGATTAGTGCAAGGGTGGTTGGTTGGTTTTTGCTGTCTTTTGGTTTTGACCTTTCTGTTTAGGGTCTTCTGACATCTGGGGCAAGAAAAGACTGAGGATATGACGTCGGTCATGCGCATTTGTACCCTGACGTCCTGATGTCAGTCTTAAGTGCCTTGACCGACGTCAGCCTAATACTTTGATATTCGGGCCGACCGAGGACAGCGGACTACCCAAGTGTAAGGACTGCAGCAATGTGGATCTTCGAACATCTACATTTATGGTAGGTACAAAACTGTACTTTTCGTAAACCCCAGGGTTCTTTCCCAAGCACACAGGGTGATGCCCCCTCCAGAGGCAGGGGGGGGCAGAAGTGGAAGACGTCACCCTGGCGGCAGAGGGGGTCCGCAAAACCAAGGCGACAGGGATACGGTCCCTGGGAACCCTTTCCAGCACTCCTGAAGGGAGGCCCGACTGTCCTGCTCTGGAGGCAGTCGGGGGTCGCTTAGCTTTATACCCTCAGGCCTGGCAAAGTCTTGCCTCAGACAGATGGGTAAAAAGCATTATTACCAGAGGTTACAAAATTCCATTTCTATTTCCCCCGTTACCGCAGAAAAGATTCCCAGATGTACCGCCCCATCTGCGAGAACCTGCAGCTATAGAAATTTCAAAGCTGCTAGAAAAAAGAGTCATCCAACCAGTCCCGGCGGACCAAAGAGGATTCGGAACTTACTCAAGGTTCTTTTTAGTTCCAGAAAAGACAGGGGACTGGAGGCCAATTCTGGACCTAAGTAAGCTCAATACCTTTGTGAAGAAAGAAAAGTTCTTATGTGAAATAAAAATATTTGGATCGTGACTGCCTTACTAGAACTTTTTTCTGGTTCGTTTTGCACTTTGTGCTTTATACTTTTGCCATCCTCCCTTACCTCTGGTGATGGTCACGCTTCAATCGATCCTTCCATTCTTACAGAAGGACGACTGGATGTGCTCAATAGATCTCAAGGACGCATACTACCACATCAAAATGGCCAAAGTGTCCAGGGATCACTTGCGCTTCAGGCTGGGAGCCAGTCACTATCAGATTCGGGCCCTGCCCTTTGGTCTAACCTCAGCCCCCAGGGTTTTCACCAAATGCATGGCAGTGGTAGCTTCTCACTTGAGACGCCTAGGATTCCAGGTGTTTCCGTATCTGGACGACTGGCTCCTTACTGCCACCACCGAGCGTCGACTGATTCAGGCTAGGGATTACACACTCGACCTTTGTGTTCTACTCGGAATTTCCATAAATTTCGAAAAATCTGCCTTACAGCCGTCACAGCATATCTCATTCATAGGAGCAGATTTGGATACCCGTTACTTAATTCTAAGACTTCCCCCAGAAAGAATAGTTTCTCTACAAAATCACATATCTCTACTCCTGTTGTCCAAGAAATCCCTGGCCAAACTGGTTCTAAAAGTCTTGGGACTCATGTCAGCTTCCCTCATTGCAATTCCCTTGGGCAGACTACACATGAGAGTTCTTCAATGGCTGCTGTTCGCACAATGGTCATTCCAACAGTTACCGCTGACACACGAAATTCACATCACAAACACCTGCAAGACACACCTGTCTTGGTGGCTACAGAATTGCAATCTCATCGGCGGCTGGCCATTTGTGCTACCCACTCCAACAGCTACAGTGACCATGGACGCTTCCCTGATAGGGTGGGGGGGCATCTTTCAGGGACAGACAGTCCAAGGCGAATGGACCAATCTAGAGTACAACCTGCACATCAATGTTCTGGAGATGAGGGCAGTGTTTCTAGCATTGCAACACTTTTCTCCCCTTCTACCTCTAGGGACCATTGCAGTTCAAACGGTCAACATGTCCGTAGTCTGGTACATAAACAAGCAAGGGGGAACCAAATCTTACCAGTTATGCAGAGAGGCCATGAGAATTTGGCAATGGGCAGAGTCCACGGGTCGCTTTCTGATAGCAACGCACATCCCAGGGTTATCCAACTTCATAGCGGACAGGTTGAGCAGAGCCATCCTGTTACCTCACGAGTGGTCCCTCAAACAGACAATAGCGGACAGGATATTCTGCAAGTGGGGCCAGCCTTGCTGCGATCTGTTTGCGTCTCCAATGAACGCCAAATGCAGAAGCTACTTCGCCCTGTTACCCCCGCCAGGGGAAGTCCCCAGGGATGCTTTGATTCACGATTGGCCCCCGGGTCTCCTGTACGCCTTTCCCCCTATACCTCTGATACCGAGATTTCTCCAGAAAGCCAAGAATCTGGAAAGGACCGTAATTCTCATTGCCCCATTCTGGCCTTGTCAAATTTGGTTTCCCTTTCTTCAAGCACACCAAATACGGGAGCCCTGGATCCTGGACCCGGAGCCAGATCTACTGACCCATTCGTCAGGGGCTCCCCACCCGTCGCTCCTGTCCCTCAGATTACCAGCTTGGCTGCTCCGCTTCCCTTCTTAGCCAGGTCTGATCTTCTTTCTCCTGCGGTTCAGAACATTCTAGTAGCCTCTCCTAAAGCTTCCACTACAAAAATTTACACTAGTAAGTGGAAGCGTTTTTTATACTGGGCAACTGCACAGCATTTAGATCCCTTAATAGCCCCACTAAACAAAGTTTTAGAGTTTCTATCCATGCTATTTCACCAAGGAGCTTCTTCTGCCACCTTGAGGGTTCAGTTGGCTGCTATTTCCAACTTTCATGTAGTGGAGAATGGAGCGCCTATTATGACTTGTAGGCTTTGTAAGGCCTTTCTAAAAGGATCCTTTCATCTTAGACCACCAGTCAGGTTTCCTACAGCTCCGTGGAATCTAAACCTTCTCTTATCCCAATTAATGCTACCACCTTTTGAACCAGCCTCTTCCTGTTCCTTAAAGTTCTTGTCCTGGAAAACTCTCTTTCTAGTAGCTATCACATCAGCCCAGACGAGTGTCAGAACTTCAAGCTCTTTCCATTAAGCACCCATATTTAATTTTTCACCCGGATAGGGTATCCTTACGCACCAACCCTTCCTTTCTGCCCAAGGTTTGTTCAGTCAACAACATTAATCAATCCATTGAACTCCCCACTTTTTTCAAAAACCATTCCAATAAGCTGGAATATATGTTACACAAGTTGGATGTTCATAGACAACTCAGATTCTATCTAGATAGAACGAAGGATCACAGAAGAGCAGACCAGCTCTTTATAGCCTTTGCGGACAACAAAAAGGGCATGGCAGTGACGAAGCATACTCTCTCCAAATGGCTATCTGATTGTATTACCTTTGTTTATACAGCTGCTGATCAAACTTTGCCCACCAAACCGAAAGGACATCCTACTAGATCAGTCTCTACATCTCTGGCTCATGTGGCCCGCCTACCTTTGGATACTATTTGTGCGGCCGCCACTTGGTCTAAACCGCATACGTTCATCACTCATTACAAAGTGGGTAGGATTTCCAGGGACAGGGCAACCTTTGGTTCCACTGTGCTCAGGAACGTTCTTCCGTGAGTCTCTCAGGGTCACGGAGCTAGGGACGCTACCCAGGTGTAAGAACAAACGGCGAGATTGAACACTCTCACATAAAGAAGTTATGTCCTTACCATAACGTTCCACGTGGAGTGTTCATCTCGCCTTTGTTCTTACATTCCCACCCTTCCACCCTCGGGTCAGGAAGAACGTCCGGTTTAGAGGTCTGGTTTGGTTCTCCCGCTACTGATTTCTCTCTGTTGTGCTGCTGGTTTCAGTTATGCCCTGGTATGTATGTATGTATGTATGTTTACATTCTTGTTGATGGATCTGGTATTGTTTTGCAAACTAGATCTGAGGTAAGGGCAGAGGGAATTGTGGGAGATAGGTTGGTCTCGAGCTTCTTCTCGATGCAGAGCTTTGCTAAGCGGCCGACTCGGAGCCGAGGATCGGCTCCGAACCCAGGTGTAAGAACAAAGGCGAGATGAACACTCCACATGGAACGTTATGGTAAGGACATAACTTCTTTTTTAAGCTAACTGACTGACTCATTACTTCGAACATACTCGCATGTGCATCTCCATTCATGCCTGCATTCACTCTGACTGACCATACAAAATGGCACTGATCTTGCTCGTGCCCAGTAAGTTGTATGCATGTTCTATCTAGCTACAGTGGCTGACTAGATTCAATACACACTGATCTAAAGTGGGATCCATGAGAGTGCAGACAAATCTGGAGCACATACACAGAAAGTCACTGGTGTGGGTGTATTTGAGTGTGTACTTGTGTGTGGGAGAGTGACTGGGGGATGCCAATATCTACATGAGCAGTAATTTACTACAAAGTGCAGATCAGCATTGGTCTGCATGTTTTGGTAGTAAATGGTCTGCATGTTTTGGTAGTAACAGCAATACAGACAAATGCAAATTAGCTGATAATAAAGTCTTTCTTCATCCAGGCTAACATGTCTCTGAATTGCAAAATACTGCTTTGTGGGAGCAGGACCTTTTTAGCATGAGCCTTATGGCTTGTGCTAGGCCTTTCATGAATTCCCAGGACTGTATTCCCTTTAAACATAATCTAGATGACTGGACGGGCACCCACAAATTTACTTTAGGGTGGGTAGGTATGGCCCTCCTGGAGAAAGAGATACGACCTGAATGAGGGCACTTGCAAAGAGCAAATGGTCATAAGATTTGGTAACCTTGGAATATCTATGGAATATGTGAAATGCAGAACACAGCTTTAGCTGACCCTCAATCATTCAGCAAACAGTCAACAACTATCCACTTGAAAGAGAAAAACAGAAAAAAACGAGAACAGAAGATAACTCCATATCAAATTAAACATCAGAACACACCCTAACACCCTAAAACAACTATCAGTTGTAAAAGACACACCTGTGATGTTCTTCATCTCACATTGCTGCAGTCCTTACTTATGGGTAGTCTGCTGTCCTCGGTCGGCCCGAATACCAAAGTATTAGGCTGACGTCGGTCATGGGCGCCTAGATCTGACATCAGAGCGTCAGGGTATAAAGGCGCATGACCGACGTCATATCCCCAGTCTTTTTTGCCGCATGGTCTGATGCAGAAGCAGCGTTGCAAGTGCCGTTCGGCGTTCTGAAATTTTTCGTTTTCGGAGTTTCAGACCGATACCAAGTTGGGCTAAGCACCCCGTTGGGGAATATTTTTGTTTTTTCTTGCCTCAGTTTCTTACTGGATGTAAGAAAAAGTGAATAATTGTATTTCTTGTGGGAAACAGATACCGCATAGGGATTACCACTCGCTTTGTATTCCTTGTTTGGGACCGGAGCACGACGTAGTTGGGTGTCGGTTTTGTGCTAGGTTTAATAAGCGCACTATAAAACGGAGGTTAGATTGCGCTAGGTTAGTCTTTGGCAAGAGGTGTAATTATAATATGCCGTCGGATGTTCCGACGCCTGCTTCTACTAAGAAGCGCAAAGACAAATCTTTAAAGCCTAGGCAGGATGATTCGTCCGTTACGGACGCCGGATCTTTGGAAGCTACAGCTGAACAGGTGGATCCGGCTGAAGTTTCTGTTGAGTCCCAGGGGGAATCTTTGATTTTACATGATGTGGCATCTCAGGAGACAGGTCAGGCTGAAGGGGCCTCTCAGGTTACTATTCTCCCTTCATTGCCTAAGGTGGTTAGGCCTTCTGTTACTGTTTCTAAGGCTCCTTCTAAGGGCAGGTCTGTTTTGCCTTCCTCTGGTGTCAGTTCTGGTTCTTCAGGGTCTGTGCCTAAAAAGCACATGCTTAAAATGGCAGAGGATTTGATTACTTTAATTAGAGGTTCTATGCCCCCTCCTGATAAGAGGCCCAGGATGGAGCCAGAGTTGGAAAGTTTGGAGCAGGCCTCAGATGATTCAGAGTCTTCTGCTGAAGACATTCAAGATTTCCCTCCTTATTCTGATTCTGATGCAGAGGATTCCACTCCTTCTGCTTCTCCTCCAGGGGATTTTTCATTTTCAGAAACTCTGCATTCCATGAGGGAGCATTTTAAGTGGGAAGGACAGGATTACTCTGATTCACGGAAGAGACTTAGGGAGTTCTTGTTTTTACCTCAACATAGACCCTTAGCTATACCTCCGGTTTTGGATGTTTCAGATGTTTTCTCGGAAGCTTCCCTTAATCCAGATTCTGTGCCTCCTGCTCCAGTTAAACCGGACAGGTATTACAGGGTGCCTGAGGCTCATAAATATCTTTATAAGAGTCCTAGGGCAGACCCAGAAACTATTAGTCAGGGGCCTAAGGGTGTTAGAGCCTCTGTTGTTAAGAATCCGGTTCCTCTGGATAAGGAAGCTAGAGCTTTGGATAGATGGGGTAAGAAGGTGTATACCTCTTCTACTTTAGCAATGAGAGCTTTGAACTGCCAGTTTCATATGTTGAAGTATCAGAATTGCCTCCTTTCTCAGCTAAGATCTAAAGTGGATGCTTTGGCAGAGGGCATAGAGTGTAATGAATTGCAGGATTTAGTGCATGTTTCTGAACAGGTGGGAAAGCACTCTTTGCAATGTGGTTTTGATGCTTTACAGGCTTCTTCTAGGGTGGCTGCCACTGGTTCAGTTATTCTGAGGCACGCCTGGCTTAAGGATCAGAATTTGTCTGAGCATGTTAAGTCTAGAATTCTGGATGCCCCTTTACAGTCTGAAGTTTTGTTTGGTCCTCCTGTGGAGTCAGTCTTAAAGAAAATGGAAGACAAGGCTAAGTCTATGCAGACTGTTAAAGATTTTTTGCAGGTACAACCTCCAAAGTTTAGTAGAAATTGGCCTACTAAGGGGTGGACGTACCTTCTTCTGATTCTCAGTCTAGGGTAGATCTAGGCGTGGTAGGGCAGAGCTCAGAGTACCTTCAGGCCGAGACAATGGAGTTCGCCTGCTCAATCTGCTGGTGAGGGCAGGGGCCAGTCCTTTCGTAAACAGGCCCAATGACCTGCATTTTCAGCTGCCAGATTCTTCTTGCCTGGCAGCTCCTTTGGGAGGAAAGTTGGCTCTTTTCAAGCAAAATTGGCATTTAGTCACCCAGGACAAATGGGTATTGGACATTATAAACCGAGGTTACAAGTTCTATTTCCATACCATGCCTCCTTTCAAGGGCATGCCAGATGTCCCTCCTCGGCAAAGGATAGAGGCTCACAAACAAATTTCTTTACTTCTTCAAATAGGAGCTATACAGCCAGTTCCTCTGTCAGAAGTGGGCCTAGGATTTTATTCTCGCCTGTTTCTAGTTCCAAAGAAAGGGAACACGTGGAGACCAATTTTGGATTTATCTATCCTCAACACTTACCTGGACATTCCAAAGTTCAAGATGCTGACTTTACAACAACTTTTACCTCTGTTGGGAAAGGATCACTGGATGGTTACTCTGGATCTCAAAGAGGCTTACCTTCATGTTCCTATCAGGCCCAGTTGCAGGAGGTACCTGCGTTTCGGGCTGGAAATTTACATTATCAGTTCTCTGCATTGCCCTTTGGCTTATCTACTGCCCAGAGTGTTCACAAAGGTTCTGGCTCCAGTGATAGCCTTTTTCAGACTAAGAGGAATACAGATTTATCCTTATTTGGACGATTGCCTGATTATTGCACAAGAAAAGGACGAACTTCTTCATCATCTACAGTATGTGGTGGCAGTGTTAAGATGCCTAGGGTATTCTGTGAACGAAACAAAGTCCAGTCTAGTACCCTCTCAGGACATGTGCTTTCTGGGTGTGAGACTGAATACAGCTTCCCAGATGGCTTTTTTGACCCCGGACAAACAAAGAAGCCTTTCTCTTTATTTCCATCAAATGTCTCTACGGTCCAGGCTGACTGCAAGGACAGTCCTTCAAGCCTTTGGGGTTCATGGCATCTTGTATTCTAGTGCTTCCCAATGCCAAATTGCATATGAGGAAGTTTCAATGGTATCTCAAAAATGTATGGACACAGCACTGCCAAGATCTAGACACTGTCATTCAGATAATACCTTGCATTCAGAAGGAGTTTTTGTGGTGGGCTCAGGAATGTCACCTAAACAAGGGACTCTCTGTGACCCGGCCAGAGGCGAGTCAGATTCTAACGACAGATGCCTCGGACAAGGCTTGGGGAGCACACCTCAATGGAAAATGGGTGCAAGACATGTGGCCTGTCAAACTCCAACATTTGCATATCAACTTGAAGGAAATGTTAGCAGTCCAGTTTGCATTGATGGCTTTCAAAGATTTACTTCACCCAGGGCAGGTGTTGATTCAAACAGACAACACTACTGTCATGTGGTACATCAACAAGCAAGGGGGAACCCATTCTTACCCTCTTTGCAGGCAAGCGATGATTTTGTGGGAAACTGCTCTCAATCTACACCTCAATCTTCAGGCAAGGTTTCTACCAGGAGCACAGAACTCCTTAGCAGATGTGTTGAGCAGACAAATAGTGGATCCTCACGAGTGGAAATTGGATCCTCATGTATTTCAAAAGTTGACAGTGTTGTGGGGAACTCCAGACATAGATCTGTTCGCTTCCCATCTAAATTGCCAGTTGCCAAAGTTTTGCACAAAATGTTTCATCACACAGCTTGGAAGGTGGACGCTCTATCATTCAGTTGGAACAATCTGCATGTATATGCCTTTCCACCTCTGCCTCTTCTTCCCAAGGTACTTTTGAAGGCCAGACAAGACAAGCCAACCATGATTTTGATAGCACCGATTGGCCTCGACAACACTGGTACCCACTACTGAGGAGTTTAGTACGAGAACCTCCATGGCCTCTGCCTTTGATTCCGCACCTTTTTGTCACAAGAGGGCAATCACTTCCTCAATGTCAAGATTCAGTCTCTGCATCTAACAGCCTGGCATATTCTGTTTTAGACTCTGGAGGGTCTCAGCTTCCACAACAAGTTTTGAATGTTATTTTGCAGGCCAGGAGGCCTAGTACCAGGAAAGTTTACTCTGATAAATGGAGGAGATTTTTTATTTGGAGCAAAGGAAAGGACTTTGATGTCTCCAAACCTGATTTAAGTGTTGCTCTTCAATATCTTACTGAGTTATTGGACAAGGGTTTGTCTTTTTTCCTCGATAAAGGTCCATGCTGCAGCCATTTCTGCTCACTATGATTGTGACCCTCCTTTATTCTCTCATCCTTTGTTTTAGCAATTTCTTAGTGGGGCGAAGAATATAAGACCCCCACGTAGAGCTCCTACTCCTGCTTGGGATCTCAATTTTGTGTTGGAAAAACTTACTCTACAACCTTTTGAGCCTGCAGCTACTGCCGAGTTAAAGTATTTGTCATGGAAAACTGCTTTTTTGTTGGCCATTACCTCTGCAAGAAGGGTTTCTGAATTACAGGCCCTCATGGCAGTGGAGCCTTTCCTGATTTTTCATAAGGATAGGGTATCTTTGCGTACTAATCCTTCCTTTATGCCTAAAGTGGTTTCTAGTGTGGCCTTAAACCAAACTATTCATTTGCCTACTTTTTATGCAAACCCCCAAAATAAAGGGGAGAAAATTTTGCATACTTTGGATATTCACAGACAGTTGCGTTATTATTTGAGCAGAACCAAGGAGTTCAGACAGTCTCAGCAGTTGTTTGTTTCTTTTGCTTTGGGTTCACAGGGTAAACCTGTTACAAAACAAACTATTTCTAAATGGATTGGGTTTTGTATTTCTTTCTGTTATTCCCATCATGGCAAGGAGATTCCTGCTGGAATCAGGCCTCATTCCACTAGGGCTACTGCTACTTCTACGGCCTTTCTAAGGGGGGTAGCTACAAAAGACATTTTGGAGGCAGCTACCTGGAGTTCAGTGCATACTTTTTCTAAACATTACCACCTTCCTCTTTATTCTAAGCCTAGGGCTGGATTTGCCACTGCAATTTTACAGGGCATTTTAGCAGCCCCTAATGCTCTATGATTTTTACCAACCTCCCTTTCCCATTGCTTTGGGATTCTACCCATAAGTAAGGACTGCAGCAATGTGAGATGAAGAACATAGTACAGTTTTGTACCTACCATAAATGTAGATGTTCGAAGATCCACATTGCTGCAGTCCAATTTTCCCTCCCTCCTTCCCCACTGTAGTTTGACATGGTGCTATGCTTTAGGTGATGGTGGTTGTTGGGCTTGTTTTTGGGAGGTATTCTGTTTTTGGCTGTGGCCTTTCTTGTTTGGCCTTCTGACATCTGGGGCAAGAAAAGACTGAGGATATGACGTCGGTCATGCGCCTTTATACCCTGACGCTCTGATGTCAGATCTAGGCGCCCATGACCGACGTCAGCCTAATACTTTGGTATTCGGGCCGACCGAGGACAGCGGACTACCCATAAGTAAGGACTGCAGCAATGTGGATCTTCGAACATCTACATTTATGGTAGGTACAAAACTGTACTTTTTTTTTCCTGTGTAAGAAATCTGAACTACTTTCTTACTTACATTCTGCTTTTTTTAGTGAAATGCTTTGTATTTCACCCAGGCTGATCCTGAAATTGGTCAATCTTGATTAATACACTACCCCAATAAACAAATATAAATAAGTCAAATCAATCGATTAATCTGATATAGATGCTCATGATTCAAGTGTTCTTACACTGATTAACAAGTATAAAAATAAAACTGAACTCTTACCCCCGGATTCACGAAAGTTTGCCCAGAGTGCAAGAAGAGTGTAGGAGCTCACGCCGGCAATATGTCTGCCATGCGATCCAAGAATAGCCGTCAGGGGCGTGCATGAGAGATGCTAAAGCTACTCTTGCACGGACAGCGTCATGGTATGCAAATTACCTCATTTGCTGGTGAAAGCCATGCAAATGAGGTAAATTTGCGATCCAGGAAACACCTGTCCGTGGAAGATTAGTGTTACCTGCAGAAATGTACTCCGTTGGTAACGGAGTACGTTTCTGCAAATAGTTAAACGGAGCTATGACAGCTCCAAATAAAGGATGCGTACAGTTGAGGAAGCATGCCAATGGCCAAATATAAGGCCATTGGCATTTTAAAATGTTTAAAAATATAAAAATTTAACTTTTTTCCCCGATCTCCGATGTTTAAGCATAGCGCAGCACCGCGCAAATGTGCGGCGCTTATAAAAACAAGAAAATAATTAAAAAAAGCCAAAAATAGGCATTTTCACTAAAAAGCTTATTCTGCCATGCAGGTGAATGGCAGGCTGAAGACAACATGGCCAATGACTAGTGGTTGCTAAGGGGGGGAAGCTCAGTGTGAGAGATGTAACCATGCATTAGTAGGCAATCCTATGCAAATGAGGATAAGGATAGTGAATCCCAATTTTCCCCAGCATGTGAGGCATGTCCCAAGAGTGTAATAGTAGGAGTAGGTGAGTAGAAGACAAGAATATAGGTGACATCATGAGGGTGTGTGTCAGACAGGCTGTAAGCTAATTGGAGCACAGTGGCTTGTGTTTGTCCTGAGTTGCTCAGGATTGCAAAGAGACGTGTCTACAGTTGTCCTATTTGAAAACCTCAAACCAAAGGTGCACACTGTTAAAAGATAGGAAACTCCTTGCAAACATGCACACAGCGTGTGTGCGGCGCTTCCCCTCGGGCGGAAACAGAAAAGCAAAAGGAAGGAAAAGAAGTAGTAGGAAGTTAACCAAGGAGAACTAGCAGAGCTGCCAGGTGAAATATATCAGAATCAGCCAATTACACAGGCAGAAGACTAGCCCAGCCCAGCTCAGCACTTTAAACTTTGCAAACACCATTCCTCCCTGTTTTTTCTCAAGAACTCTGCAACACTGCAATATACAAAGAGGGAAAGCTTAAAAAGCTCAAGTCAGACAAAATGTTAGGGGCTGCTCTTGCTATCATAAACCAACATGTGCAAGGTGCTGATGGTGGTGATGTGAATGCTGCTGAGCAACCCACAGTGAGGAGACGGAGAAGAGTGTACAGAGCCAGGGTAACCTACCAGGGGCTACATGAGCTGGAGATAGTGGAGCGCTATAGGGTGGACAGAGACCTCCTACAGCAAATTGTTGAGCTGTGCCAGTCACGCCTCACACAAGAACTAACAGAGGGGAACCCATCCCAGTGGACACCAAGGTATGTGTTGGCCTAAGAATACTAGCTACAGGTACCTTCCAAAGACCAACTGGTGATATGATGGGGATTTCACAGGAATCAGCATCCAGGGTACTCCACCAGTTCCTGAATGCCATGTCAGCGGCCACATATATTTCCCCAACACCCGTGAGGCATTGGCCAGCAATATGCGTCTTTTCCACCAAATAGCACAATACCCTAAGGTAGTGGGTGCAATAGATTGCACGCACATACGCATCAAAGTACCACCTGGTGAGCGGGGTAGGGTCTACATCAACCGCAATGGCTTCCTCTCCATCAACTGCCAGTTTGTGTGCGATGTCCAGGGCATAATAATGAATGTGTGTGCTGGATGCCCTGTAAGCTATCACGATTCCCACATTTGGCATCTGACCCAGCTGTACCAGTTATTTGCCAATGGGGACATTCCCTACGGTCACCTAGTAGGGGATGCTGGATACGCACTGGAGCCATGGCTGATGACACCCATGAGAAATGCACACACATTTGAACAAGAACTCCATAATGAGGCACACGCACAAACAAGAATCATAATTGAGCATGTGTTAGGGATGCTGAAGTCACGGTTCCGGTGCCTGGACACATCTGGTGGAGCCTTGCAGTACTCACCAGCTACATGTACCCAAATTGCTATGGTATGTGCCATGCCACACAATATGATCCTGTGGAAACAGCTGCAGCAGGAACAGCATGGGGCAGGGCCAAACAGCCCCCCCACCACTGCCAAGGCACAGCGTGACTCGGAGGAGGAACAACCTGAGCCTGCCCCAGTAGGCAGAAGGAGGCGTGCCCAGTATGCCCTGGCCTTGGCAAAGAGGCAACACATAGCACATACAATGACTCAGTAGGAACCCTGGAAATGACACCTTTCTCTGACTCGCACATACAGTAAAAGGGATGCCTAACTTGACACTACCTATTTTCAAACATGTATAGGGAGTGTACTATGTGCATCTGACATAGGCAGCCCTGCAGCACCACCTGAGACATGAGTACTCTATTTACGCTATATATAGCACTGCTAAGCACATTTTGAGCATATTTAAATACAATTGCGTGTAGCTGCATACCACGCTAACCAGCGCAACGTCGGGCAAAGTTGGGCAACTTTGGGCAAAGTCAGGCAAAGTCGGGCAAACACGCTCACAACTGCTTTACTGTTCCTTAACCAGTCAGGTCTGCCCAGCAGGAAAATAAAAAGCAGTGACAGGGCTCGAACTCAGGATACTGTGCACTATAGTCACAGTACTGAACCACTAAGCCATGATAGCATTTTACTGGCACAGACACAACTTAAGTCACTCACACATACCAGTTGGGGGGGTCACATACCTAACAGTCACAGCCAGCAGGACAGTTGTAGACAAACGCAAACACAAACAAATGCTGTATCATGCCCTCTGAAGAGGCATATGGGTAACCTCTCCCCAGGCCTATACAGACAGATAACAGCAGACCAGGCAGTGTGATGTGGGTTGTGTAGGCTATGAAGTCACAAACTAATATGCGTGTAATTGGAAGCTAAGGTCTGCAGTACAGTGGTATGCCTCAAGCCAGTACGATAGGCAACAGTACAGACTGAAATGGAGTACCTGACATAGCAGTGCAGGCCTAGCAAATGTGTATAAGTGTCAGGTGTACCCCTCATCCTATGTACACCCACAGTAACAATCGGGTGTGCCCCCCCGGTTAGAAATGTACAAATAATAGATGTCCCCCCTGTATGTAGAAATGTTGATAAGTCTATGCAAATTGACTCATGGAAGCCCTGCAGGCACAGTGTTCTTCCTGTTGATGTACAGCACAAAGGTGAGCCCTGAAGTAAAAATCAACTTGATTTTTCACACACATATAGTATATATGCCCATAGTGGGTATGCTCACACACTTAAACAAATTTTGCAAATTTCAGTCAACAACATACTGAAAGGTCATACTGGGCATGCTCACACACTTAGGCCATGTCTGAGTACAGCAGTGGGCCACACATATCTGGCAGTTGCAGCTTTTACTCCAGACACTTGTCACTATTCACCAATCCTGCCTTGCGCACACAGTGATATGAAAACAGACCCATATAATATATTGGACCCCTGTCATAATCAAACTATGTAATACAAGTACTTAAGTTGTTCAAAGAAAGTTAAAATCCAAAGAAGATCAATAAATCTCTGATCAGTATCAAGAAACAATGAGCACTCCTAACATTATCCAAGCCAAGCTCTGCCAAAAATATTGCCAGTGATTCCATAGAGAACCATGAAGCTTTCTTTAGCTATGTGATAAATATCAATGTAAACTCATATATGTTCTGAGTTAGTGCAAAGGGTAAATGAATACATGTACATGACTGACATTGCTAACATCTTGTCAGACATATTTACCCCCCTCTCACTGACAAAAGAGCCCATTACCATACCTGGAGATTGTGAAAACCCAGAAATCACATATACAATGGTTAAACAGCTCTATCCAAACTTAAAAACATGGTGTCTATGGGATGACATGGTGTCACTGGCTGTGTCATATGTGAACTGCAAAACAAACAGACTCTGCACCTGAACAGTCTGTTGAGACTCACCGTCTGTACAGGATATGAAACTGTTGAATGGGTTACAGCAACATTTGGCACACTCCACAAGTGTTGGTGCACAACAGACCATGGGAACTATTGTCTTATAAGCCTAATAAGCCTGATCTGCAAGGCCATGGAGTCCATCATTATGGAACTCATAAATAGGGCTATTGGGAGCCTACAAACACCCAACCCTACCCATTTTGGTTTGGTCAGGGGCAGATCATGGTCCCTAAACCTGCTAGACAGTTTTCAAGGCAGTTACCCAGGACATACATCAATGAAATGAGCTCCACATGGCCTACATAGACCTTGAAAAGCCCTTTTCCAACATCCCACACACATTGACTGTATTGTCCAGTATTGGGTTGACAGAGCTTAGCCACCAGTTTGACCCTGTGTGTGCCAGCATGTGGTGCATCAACCCATATATGATATGGTTATGGCCTATGCATACAATACACCTAGTATGATAAGCCTGCTGAGATTAGCAAATGTCAAAAACCCCTTTGGGCAAACTGTCAGCGAATAATGTCTGTATTGCATCCTGTAACTCCATATTGCTTGCTGAAGTGTGAAAAAGTATTTAGTTTAGATTAAGAACCCTGCACTTGCCAACTGTGTATGTGTGCGTCTGTCTCTCCCTGGGGAGAGAGCAACCTTTTTGGAGATTATTCTCACCCTTTAAAAGTGATATAGTCATCTTTGTCAAGTCTGATAATGTCACCATCCTACAAATATACCTGTGGGAAGGTGAGATCCCAGTAATGTGCATAGCGCATCGTGTAAATGCGTACTGCTGTAGTATCATAATGTAGTTAGGTAGGAGTCTGAATTCTGCACTTGCCAACTGTGTGTGTGTGTGTGTGTGTGTGTGTGTTTGTGTGTGTGTCTGTCTGTCTCTCCCTGGGGAGGGAGCAACCTTTTTGGAGACTACTCACACCCCTTAAAAGTGATATACTCATCTTTGTCAAGTCTGATGATGTCACCATCCTACAAAAATATCTGTGGGAACGTGAAATCCCAATAATGTGTATAGCACGTTGTGTAAATGAGTACTGCTGTAGTATCATAATGTAGTTAGGTAGGGGTTTGACTCCTGCACTTGCTAACTGTGTGTGTGTGTGTGTGTGTGTGTGTGTGTGTGTGTGTGTGTGTGTGTGTGTGTGTGTGTGTGTGTGTGTGTGTGTGTGTGTGTGTGTGTGTGTGTGTGCGTGTGTGTGTGTGTGCGTGTGTGTGTGTGTGTGTCTGTCTCTGTCTCTCCCTGGGGAGGGAGCAACCTTTTTAGAGACTACTTATACCCCTTAAAAGTGATATACTCATCTTTGTCAAGTGTGATGATGTCACCATTCTACAAATATACCTGTGGGAAGGTGAAATTCCAATAATGTGTATAGCGTGTTGTGTAAATGCGTACTGCTGTAATATCTTAATGTAGTTAGGTAGAAGTTTGAATCCAGCACTTGCTAACTGTGTGTGTGTGTGTGTGTGTGTGTGTGTGTGTGTGTGTGTGTGTGTGTGTGTGTGTGTGTGTGTGTGTTCCAGGTGTGTGACACCGTTGGTCAATGTGGAGTGGGTTTTGATTTTTCTAGTGTATGACATATCACAGTGACAACTGTATGTGCATAACACATGTAAGGTAGCTGTGGGGCAAAGACATATACATACATGTGACCTCAATTTTTTCATAGGTGGGTACTCTGCTTTCTCCATGAAAGCATCTGTTAGCCTTAATGTGCTGGTGCTTTCCAGACCTTAGGTTACTTGTGTATGCTTGTGACAAGCTTAGCCACTGCAGTCATCCCTGGACTACGTCTTCTGTTTCACATCCACTCATCACGGTTTCTATTGAAGAGTGTGAGTGAGGGTTTATGCTTGAGGTATATTTGAATCCTGTTCCAAAGCAAGCAAAGTCTGGCAAAGATGACTAATCATTATAGGTGTGTAGCAACCTCTGTTGATCTGCCTGCAAACCCTTTATTGCTTATGTGCTCCACAGAGGGATTTCCAAAACCCTTTAGTAATGTGATTATCAAAGGAGAGATGACTAAACACATGGCTCTATGTATACATTAGTACCTGTTCCACATTTTGGGGGCTACTACTTATGTGGTACTCTGGGGATACTTTGTTTTTTAAAAGTGGATAACTATGCTTTCTTTGGCTTATAGCTTTACAGCATGATTTTGACGCCAGGTATCTGTCTCTATGACACCCTTTTAGAGGATGTGTGTGTCATCTGGAGAATAAAGTATAGCCCACAGTATGCATTTTCATCAAACGTGGGCAGACATATCCCTACTGTTTGCCTGTACCTAAGAAAGCTATATGCCAAACAGGAGTGGTCCCAGGACTGAGTGCAGGTAAGTACCACTTGTTACTGGCATAGAATTGTACATGGAGGCTGCAATTGTTACTGTGTGTCCTACATCTGTGTGTCAGTTGTCAATCCATCATCTAACAGTCGTATATGGTCAGTCTGTTGAGGTTATGTATAATACCATGATGTGGGATGGGTATGAATTGCTGGGTGAGCTATAGCTTGGCTGTGTGGACCTCCCCTCCCTCACCTATAGCCTTGTTAACTGGCTTGAAGTCTACTAGGTGTAGGAGCCATGATCTGGCCTTTAGAGAACCTAAGTGGGTATGGTGCAGTGTTTGCAGGTTCATAATGTCTCTGTTAATGAGTTCCATAATGCTGTGCTCCATAGCCTTCCAGATAACATTTGTCTGGCTTATAGGGTGAGAGTTTCCAGGATCTGTTGTAGCTCTACCCTTAATCAATTTATGTTAACATTTGCACTGGATGTGACGAGGGTGGACAGGATTAGGAATAAGCATATTAGAGGGTCAGCCCAGGTTTGAAGGTTAGTAGACCAAGCCAGATAGGCAGGATTATGTTGGTTTGCACATGTGCTGAGGAGGGATGCAGAGTATATTGTAAAATAGATGCTAAGGATGAAGCCGCCAGGTAACAGGAAAAGAGGAATGCCTAAGATGAGGTTTATGGATGTGGTGAGAGAGGACATGCAGGTGGATGGTGTGACAGCGCAAGATGCAGAGGGCAGGAAGAAATGGAAACAGATGATTTACTGTGGCGACCCCTAATGGGAGCATCCAAAAGGAGAAGAAGTTGTAGCTCAACCCTTGTGGACTGTGAACGCCATTACTGTGTGTCATTCCACAAGTATGTAACCTGTATAGAGGCTGCATCTGAACAGAGTGTTTAGGTGAGTGGTTACTTCATATGTCAGCTTGTATATGACACAGCCAGGGACACTGTCCAGTACCATTGCCACTGTGGTTTGGACTTTGGTAAAGAGATGTTTTAACTAGAGTGTCTGTGAATCATCAGGTTTTACATTCTTCAGGTCTGGAAATGTGGCCCTTGTGTAATGACAGGGTGGTGGAATCCGCATTTAAACTGTCTGACAAGATATTGGCAATGTCATTCAGATAAGTGTACTTTGTGACCATTTACATTAACTCTGACCCGATCTGAGATTTCCCCTCTAGATTATAAACAACACTAAAGAAAGCTTTAGTGTTGTCTTTGGAATCCTTGCCAATTTGTATTTTGAAGCTTGCCTTGTATGATTAATGAGGGCTTGTATTTTCCCAATGATACTGACCAGAGAGGTTATCCCTTCTTGGTATGTAACTCTTTTTTGATACAACTTCTCACCTTCTATTATATGTTTAGTTTATGGCAGGGATCCATGAGACTAATGCACTTTTACTGTATAAGTGAGTATTTCTTGTGTTTGTGATAGCATGGTCCATGCAACCCTGTAGGTGAACAGTGTGCATTACTAAAGGATTGTGCAGCTGGGGCAGTGTTAACCTTAGTAATGCAAACCAATGACATATAGCAACAACAGCATCACCCACAGCACAGAGTCAACCTGTGTCATACACACACATGCGTACTCAAGTTCCAAAATGTGTGTAGTACAATGCATACTGGCCACCAATAGAAACTATGGAGTGTTAACACTGGCCAATACAGGGCATGTCACCCTGCCCATGTGTCCAATATGCATGTACATGCAGACAGTGCACCTTCACCATGTTCACAAATGGACAACTGCAAACCTGTGTTGCACACACCCCACACTTACTGTCCACTGTATAATGCATGCTGACACAACTACACACATCAGCCAAGTGGCACATGGGCAAACAAAACACAATTGGAATGAACACTGGTGAAAACAATACAACATTGTTAATTACAGCTTTAATGCATCATGCCTGCTCAGCTACACCTTGAAGGATATGATTACACTTTACTGCAGACAACATGCTACACATCCAACCATTGCTTACTTTATTAAAGTCACCCTGTGCATCAGCACCATGTTAGCCTATTCCTGCCTCAATGTTACAGATGACAGGAGATGGCACAGGTTTCATCATATGCACAGGGTGTGTTGTTGGTTTGCCAGAGGCCTACACTGAGCCATACAATCGATGTGTGTGTGAGGGCCATGAGTACTGTTATGGGCCAATGTTGATGTCATGTGTGCGGGTATGTGTTTGCCCTAGGTTTCTGGTTTGTGTGTGTGTGTCTGCATGCACACAGTTCCACCATGTGGCTGCCATATACGGGGATTTGTGAGCAGCTACAGACTGTACCTGGCAGGCTTTACAGATCACCACCTCTGGCCTCGGATACGGAACCTGTGTCTGACAGGGGTGCTACAGACAGTATCAGGTACTAATCCAGATTGGGTACTATCCTCAGAGGTTGACAAATGTCAACTGGATCCAGGTCCCTGCTGGGACTGGCCAGAGCCACATGCATGTGGTCTGCTAGGATGGTCTATGGACAGCCCCCCCCAACATTGCTGGGGCTGGTACTGGCACTACGGGAGCGGCTGTGACTTGCTGGATGTCTACTGCGACCTCCAGCTGGTGATGTTGCTGGCATACATCCACGTTGACGTCTCAACCATCCCGCACTGTCCTGACACATGGACATGACATTGTTGAGGACATCCAATGTCTCACCCCAATGTCTATCAATGACCTCAGTGTAGTTATGTATGGCACCTGCTAGGTCATGGATACTGTCATTTACAGAGGTGTAATATGCCCTCTGTGCCCTTAGCCCCTGTCTGGTGTACCACTCCATTCGTGTCTGTGCCTCCATGACAGCTTGGAACGTGCATGTGCTAGAGGTGTGGGACGTCTGCCAGGGGCATGATGACCAGCAGTCCTCTGACGAGAACCCCTGAGCATCTGCCTATGTGGTACTGTTCCAGACATCTGGCTATGGCTGCTGTGTCCTGATACATGTGCCATAGATAACACACTGTCCTGGCCAGTGCCAACCGTACACTGTCCCTCAGCTAAGGGCAATGGTGATGATGGATGTACAGGCAGTATGACTGTGCGCATGGATGGGGTGGAGACTTGTGTACTGTCAATCGGCCCAGCAACAGACTGTGACAAACCTGCCTGTGCCTTAACACACCTCCTATCCTCATGATCACTGTCTGTGTCAGTGACATCAGGTTCCCTGCTGTACTGAACCAGCCCCGCCTCACCACCTGTGAGAGGAAAACAGGAAACACACTTTAAGACCTGGACATGACTTCAGACCACATGCAGACATGCACACATGCACACACACAAAACTACACTCCTCCCTAAAGCAGACACACACAACACTAGTAATCAAAGGACATACACAGTAGCAGGTGATGGTGGAGTACAGTATCACAAGCAAAACAGTCATATCACACCTGTCAGCGTGCAGGACATGTGTTGCTCAACAGCATGCAGTGCGAGTGTAGTCAATCCTTGTTATTAACAGTATACATGACTTTGATGCATGTGTTTTGTTATTAGGTGATGGCCCTCCCCCTGGAACACAATACATACATGAACACAACATTGCTGTGCAGGTATTCATAACCCTGTGATGTACTGTGCACCATAATTCACAGGTGTACATACCATTGCTGGATGTATATCTGTGTG
The DNA here is from genome assembly GCF_019279795.1 of Protopterus annectens. NCBI lineage: Eukaryota > Metazoa > Chordata > Ceratodontiformes > Protopteridae > Protopterus > Protopterus annectens. Next base: position 738,723,087 of record NC_056734.1, on the reverse strand, counting down.
TCAGATAGGTATTCAATGCTGATTACAGCGTCTTTAGCAAATAATTGTGGACACATGTTAATTGTGGACACGTTTTTAGCACATGCATGATGAGTATTCACACAACATCATCAGTGGTGCATGGATAATTGATAGAATACCATTCGGCCACATACCCAATGTACGATAATTATGGTGAGTGTAGATCATATTGTGGACATGCCAGTCTCATCCGTGACATGGCATTCTAAAACACAACTGCATATTTAAACACTAAACATACCCAATATGTGTCATATGACCTAGCCACTCAATAGCATCACAAGACATATATGTCAGTTGTGCAAATGGTGATTAGTATGCATACTGTTTAGAAGTGCATATGTGTGCACACACGCATCATTATGGTGTATAGCAATGACAGCTATGTGTAGTACTGTGGTTACAATAACTGGATGGGGGTATTGTACCATAGGCCATCATCATGAAGCATCAGGTGGTCACTCATGGCTACACATGTTTCACAAACCAGCACAAATCATGCTGTGCCAGAACTGTACTACCTTGGCTAAATTCACCATTTCACAACCAGTTGTTAAGTGAGTTTTGTAAGGAGGCCAATAAGGAGCATTCCCTGACATGAATGTGTAGTGTGTTGCAGAGTGTTTCAATGCCCCATGATAGGCCTCTTCCACTCAGGTATATTCTGTGTAATGTGTGGATGAGATTTTGGATACTGGAGTGTGTCTTTACAGAGGGTTGGGAATCCTTTATGTGTAGCATGTTAAAATGCTCTGTGTATGACATAGATGTGTATGTTATGTGGATGTTGAGTATCAACTGTGCCTATCCAATGGTCTCTACAGTCTAGCCACATTTGTTTGAGATGGTCCGGGTATTGCATGTGTTTGAGGCTGCTAATCACATTAGTGAGATGTGCGTGCTCTTTCACCAAACATGCACAGCATGCATTATGGGTAGGTGTGTTACATGTGTACATGGCCTACACCTTAACTATGAAATGCACTTTTTATTTCCAATAATAAATGTAGAATACACTCAACAGCATCTGTCCACTGCCTTGATGTCACCCCAGCGGTACCTACATAGAGATGAGATAGTTTGTCAGTGGCCACAACTGTGGCATTGCTACTGTGTGTTTGCAGTCTTACAGTACAACAACAGTTTACATTCACAGGGCTACAGATTATGTTCCAAATGATCAGTATGGCACAACAACAGGCTCCACATCTTTGAACGACACACTCCACATCTCACATATGCATGATCTACCAATACAGATAATAGTAATCTACAGATATGCCATGTTACCTGCATGCTCCATATGTGCTTGCTGGGTGGCTCCAACCTCCATCATGGTGTATGTCTGCTGCTGCTGTTGTAGGGCAGGTGCCTCCAGGCTCATGAGCAGCTCCTCCACTCTGGTGAGGGGGGGATGGATGCTAACACCACTCCCTGTTGCAAGCTGTTCCGTACGCACATCAGCGGCACGCTGACGGACATGTTGGAGAAAATCACTGCAGTGGTGGCGTACCTGCTCATATGTGCGGTTATGTAGGCCTACCTCATTGATCCTGCAGACAAGATCTTGCCACATTGCAGTACGCTCCTGCTGGTCCTGGCTGGTTCGTGAAAGGAGTACACGTTAGTGCTGAATCATGATGCTAGTGATGATATCATCTTCAGCCCTACTGTAGCTTGGGTTCCTGTGGTGGGCCATGATCCCTGGAAGACATAAATATAAAAAAATGTTGGAGCAAGTCATATGGCACATTTAACATTATACAGTACAGATATCACTGAACTGCCATATATATATATATATATATATATATACATATATATATATATATATATATATATATATATATATATATATATATATATATATATATGTATATATATATATATATATATATATATATGTATATATACATATGTATATACATATATATATATATATATATATATATATATACACACACATACACTTACATACATAATACAATATGTTGTACCTGAGCACAGATAACAATAATTACTCACATGCATACATCTACATGTTGGAGTACATTTTCTGTAGTGTTGTATGATTGTACTAGATGTTATGTTTGTGAATACATAAATGATATGTATATCTGGGATGGCTTAGTGGCAAATCACATATGCTTTGATGTGAATGGTTGTGGGTTTTTTTCCTAGTAAATGCTTTTTATTTTGTTACTAGCCAAAACAAAGGTCAGGGGCTACAGATGGAATAAGCCACATTTCAGCATTTGCAAGTGGGTTTTCAGAAGGGTAAGCACAGCTTATGGAAGTTTAGCAACCTATAAGCTAACAGAGAGTGAAACACTGTAACTGCCACTTATCACTGCTCACCCCACAGCTGCTTGAAAGTGCCTTGCTCACTCTCTATCCAATGAACCATGCTCTGCAGAGCAACAAAATAAAATCACTATATAAGACTATACAAGAGTACCTGGCACACTGTATGCAACACGATGCACCACCTAGCCACAGCAGATATACATAAAGCTGATGTGTAAAGAAATATATCATCCATCACAATCAGTGTAAGGTCCAGTAACTGTATTAATATTATACCACACAACTTGTTAACGCCAAACCCGTGGCCAAAATATGTGCACAATTGGGAATATAGGTCACATACTGCTATAGTACACTATGAATGTTGCTAGATACACAGTTATATGTATTACCACACACATGTCAAAGGACATGTTACAGACATACCCACACACACGTCAGCCATAATTACAGAATACTAAGGTATGACAGCCCAGGCAAGCTTTCAGTGTGTACTATACAGTACTGTGTGTCAGTACTTACACAACCTTAATCTTGAGAAATGTAATCAGTGATGAATACAGGGACCAAACAAAACAGTAGATGTAAGCAATGTGGACATACACCATACTTTGCTGTACAGGCCCAGAGCTTCAGTTAGTAGTACAGTACACACAGGATTTGCATTCAACATCGGTACCAATCAATAATCATACATGTAGTGCTTTAGCCTCCAATGACACACCCTAGTTAAAACCAAGGGACTTAATCACACTGTATGCAATAACACTTGTTCTGCCTAGCAACAGAATACACAGCTTTTGCTAGGATCAAAGCAAGGACCCAGAATACCATAACATAAACAGTTTCCCAGTAAGCTATCCCACAGATACATATCTTTGACGTATTCACAAACATATTGACCATCACAGTCAGTCAACAGTACAGAGAATCTATTGCAACAAGTAGCTGTAGGTGTGTATGAGTATATATATATATATATATATATATATATATATATATATATACACATATACACATCCATTTGTCTACATATATATAGGCACATGTACATTTCACCTTTCATAGTGAGAATATCAATTATACAAAGGATGTAAGGTGTACAGTAATGTAATAACATTGCACAGTCTTGGGATAAATGCATTGAAGGTGTTCACAGCCCAGGTAGCTTTAGCAGGCCTTACTGGCTTCAACATTGCAAACTGAATGAACCACCCACAGTGTTTAACCACCACATGTCATATACCAGCACTGTATGCTGTCTTGTTTGTCACACACTAAAACCTACATACAAATATGCACGTACTAACCTTCACCAACATATATATCCCCCCTTCGCAAACAGTTGCAATATGTCCCCTGCTCTATGCACATATACAGATGTGAATATATATGACACATATATATTTCTCTGTATGTGTGTGGCATACACACACATGGTCCACACTGTTGTAAGTCCCTGGACCTCACAGCTGAACTGTTGGGCCTTGCTGCAACACAAACAGGTGTCACATATGACCACAGACTAACATTAGGGGGGTATATATGGCATCAGATGCTAGTTAAGCATAGTAGACAGCTACAGCACTTGCCAGTGCTAGGCTACACTTTAATATGACTATCATGCATGTGTTCTGTCACACCCATGTTTATATAATGTCAGCGCTAATCCCCCCAACAGCCATTAGCCACACTACTGTACAGAACACAGATAACATGGATCAGATCTTTGACATTTAATGCTGAGCTACACATTTCATAGGTATGTCCCACTGCCCACAGGTACACACAGTATTGTCCATAGCAGTAGTTAAGCAGAACATCTGTGCAGAAAGTACTGCTGCCACATATGAATGTTTCACATTATGTAGACTATTCTTCAATAACATCTACCACATGCCAGTAAATACATGTGTGTCACATACCTTTCCTTTGTATAATTTGGTAATATTTCTTTTGCCTTTTCTCTCTCTCTCTCTCTCTCTCTGTCAGTCTCTGCAATAGAGTGATTGAGTTTGTTGGCAGAGATTGCAGCCTGCTTTTGTAGGAATTGCACATGGGCATGTGATGGTCTCTGCACCAAATAGTGCCCACCATTTGCTAATTGGATGCAGCCTGCTGTGTAGTAGTTGAAGTAATCACTGTCATAGCAACCCAGTACTATAAATTGCTGACTCATGTAGGCGCGGCCCTTTCAGCTTTCCAAGATGGAGATCATCATTGTTTGGTGTGGACATCATTGTTTAAGACAGAAGGTTGGTATACTTCTTATATCAGACGCCAGGAGTGTACCCAGAGATTTTCATTTTGTACTCAGACCTAATGTTGCTGCTTCCAGTACCCACTTATCAGTGTAGAAATGTTCTCACCCCTCAAAATGCTACCCCAAGATACATGGAAAGATGTACTTTCTTTTCAACTGTTACAATTAACTGCCATACAAAGCTAGTTATAGAGATGTATTCCTTTGGCACAAGAATTGTTTGTGAACTGCTATACTGTGAATATTCATTTACACAGTTCTAAACGTTTTGTGCTTTTTTAGTGTTGACATTAGCACGAGCTGCTCAGAAAAACTGGACACATTTCAGTACAGTGAGTATGCTTACCTACATCCTTGGTAGACCCTGCACACACAGGTATATTCTACATTTGGGTAGGGTTGCAGAAGTACAGAGAGCATAAGTAGTATTGCATGGATTTTATCTTGCTGGACTTACAGGGCTGCTGTGTACATGTTGGTTTATCAAGGCATGTAGTCTGTCTGCATAACTCCCAACTGTGGACCTATCCACATGATAGCCAGAGAATATCCTGTTATTTTTTGTCTGTGCATCACACAGGTCTTTTCAGCAATAGAGCAATGGCATTCTTACAGTTGGTTGCTACCAGTACATGGCTACTTCCATTTGTATTTCAGTGTTTTATTCCTGCATTAGGATATGTTTCCAAAACTCCTTCCAAAGCTATTTGCACAGTGGGTAACAGCAGAAGGCTAATATGCCTCTGTGTTTCTGCCTCTGCCAGACCTCTCAACCAATCGGGTACATATTTGAACAGAGTCAGGGAAAAGTCAAGGAAAAACTCAGGGACAATCAGGGACACCTTTAAAATATTAGTGCCATGAAGTTGAAACATTGAGACAATCAGAGCATATGAATTAATGCACCTTTTCTGAAGTAAAAGAAGTGTATAACTCTTAATTATTGTCATTATTCATTAAGTGTAATTTGCCACCTTTCTGCCCAGAGTCAGTAGTTTTAGGAGGGATTCAGAGGGACAGAGCTAAAATTTGGGTCAAAATCAGGGACGTCTCTGAAAATTAAGGACAGTTGAGAGGTATGGCCTCTGCCCTAAACAGATATGCCAGTGTTTGTCCTGCTGTGATACTGTGTGGGGTTGTAAGGTGATGGTATAACATTATTTCCTGCTAGAATGGCTGCTTCTCTTATCACAGTCATGTAATGTAATCCCACAGCAACTGTTGGTCAACATCCACAAAAGAAGTTGTGTGGTATGGTATTCCTAATTTTCCTTTACATTCAGTCATTCTGATGCACGATATAATTATTTAAGCACCAACTAGTATATATACCGTAGCTCAGTGGTACTTCATGTTGTGTAGTGTGTGCAAGGTCCGGGGTTTGAGACTTACAGAGGTGTTTTATTTTGTTTCTGAGCAGAACAAGGGCCCTCACATACAGAGTGACTAAGGCACTTTTAAGCAGTTGTAAGCGGGTTTGTGCAATGCTGCACATTGCTTAGCCAAGTGCAAACCGGCACAAACCTAACTACTGCTTAATAGTGTTTACTCCCACTCACCCCCACACTAATTTCTTTGAAAGAAAAGAAAAAAAGGGGAGAAATAAAAGTGGTGAAAAGGGGGCATAAAGAGGGAAAGACAGTATGGAAAATAGCTCAGGATGTGCAGGACGGGTATAGGGAAGATCCATAGCTGCCCATTTGTTCAACAGCAACAGCTGTGCATATGCAATAAATTTGCAGGTAGATATGAACCCTTCAACACCTGAGAGAGGGATGAGGACAACAAAGTATGTTGTAATGCCAGTTACATAATATTTCATGTGTCCAGTGGACATGTGTGCAAAATGGGCAATGTATGGGGCGTCATTTTTTTTTGGGAGCAGATTGCCCTTTTTTTTTTTTTTTTCAGGAGAGATTGGATATATTCAGGGAGGTAGGTTAGGGAGGTAAACAGACAAGACAAACAAGATGCATACAGGGGCAGTATATGACGCATGTGGTGGATGAACACTTTTGACGGGGAGGGATGTTTGGAAATCGCAAGTCCATGAGCCCCCAGATGGAAACAGTAGGACTGAGGTCCCCACCCATGGGCAGTCAGCACTGCACTTTCACGGCCCAGAAGGTGGCTGTGCTGGGGGTGTGTAGGAGGGGCAGGCTGACCCTGGAGTTGTGCCACTTGGGCCTCAAGCTGGCATAGAGGTTCTGCAACAGAACGTTCAATCTCTTTACGCACCACAGCCCGGACCGTACGAAGGGTGATAGGTGCCTCTCCCCCCACGCTTGCACGGGGGGGGGGACTAAGCCCCATCCCCTGCAGCGCTTCCACCCGAAGGTAGCACAGGGCCAACGGAGAAGGAGGTCCCAGGCTGGGCACCAGATCTGCTGGTGCCAGGTGCCATGGACAGCTGAGGTGGGACAGGTGGGTCTGCTGGGACCGGACTTCTCATACAAACTATGTTTTGGAGAGTTTAATAAAGATATGGGTAAGTAACGGTTAACAGCATTGCCAATTAGTTATAACAGCATGCAGAAATATTCCCATTAACCCAACACACCAGATTTTCAACAGTTGAAAAGCAAGCATGACACATGCATATATAGAACAATAGTGGATATTACAACAGCATGCAGGTTTAACTGATGGCAACAGGCCACCAATATTGTGGTATTTTAACAGGGCACATGCATAGAAATAAATGCAAATATTTATAAAACCAATAGGACATATGTCCCAACAAATGTTTTGAGATTAGACATACCGATTGAGGTGTGGAATTGCATTTTTTATGCACATACAGTAGGGTGGAAAAAGATAGCTCAATTAACAACTTATATATCCTAGTTTTCATTACATTCCTATTAACTGCAGTTATATGTCCCTTACATGTATTATTACACTACCCAATGTCCTTATATTCTGCAATTGGATTTTGCTCGATCATTATATACATGAGCTGCATCTTACATACAAACTGTCCAAGATGCAGATGTTACTGCAACATATTTTGAGAGTTGCTCACACCCACTACTACTAAGATGGTACATTGACAGCTCTACTTTCATATAATTATCTGGATATGTTCAGATGAAAGTATCAGTTATATGTTAACAGCTCCCTACATTTCTGGCAGCATACTGACATTTCTGAGGAACACAATGCCAAGCTACTCATGTTCCAGATTAAGCTGTACATGCTGGCCATGAACCAACAGTTGAGGGCTGTACATATCCATACAAGCTACTGGCACTCCCTTCATCCACGTTATATGGGCCTACCCAAGTGTGGGTTGACACTGCTTAATACAACACTACTATTTGTAGAATGCAACAGTACAACAACATATCAAAGAAAATGACACAGACGCACTCCATGAATCATACATTTATTAAAGGATTATTACACCTTTATTTATCGGGTAAAAACACTTTTTGAAGGCTCTCTCATTTATTTTATATAACAGTACATGCAGAATAATTACTAACCTGCCTCATGACGCAGCCTATCTTCATGGGCTTGCAGGTTCATAGTCCAGTCAGCTGCAGCTGTGAAGTAAATGCAGTAATATTGAGAGATACCTAACCATAGTATAGACAAGTATAGTAATTCTTAACTACTTAATACAGTGGCTACTTATTCAGTACTGGGGCATTAGGCATCGTACAGGATTCCTGGATCCACCGGCCCAGTTCATCCCCCCTACACTGCTTCAGGTCAGAATAATGGTGCCTGACCTGCTCACCAATCCGAGGAACACCAGTGGCACTGGAGAGATCACGGGCAAGACTGTTCCAGGCCTCCGTTTTATATTGGGTACCCTGGTACTGGCCCTGCAGGAGTCTTTCCTCATGTTTGTGGACGAGGAGCCAAACCATAATTTTGGACTCCTGGATGCCCCAGCGTTGCACTCTAAATCGAGTGCCTTCACCAACACCAGCCATGCTGACTGCAGAAGGAAGCTACAACCAGTTAGAACAAGTATTCCTGCCTGTGGAGCATAAATATGCCTCATTTCTTGCACTTATTTGTGATTGGCCAGTTTTGGAAAAGCTCAGCTGTGGGCACGCTTGCTTAGCTGATGTTGGCAGTGTTTAAAATTCCTTTGATAGATATGTGTCTGTTGAAAGTGCATGTTTGTGAAATGCTGTTATGGCTTAGTTTTTAAGTACTGTGACTATAGTGCACAGTATCCTGAGTTCGAGCCCTGTCACTGCTTTTTATTTTCCTGCTGGGCAGACCTGACTGGTTAAGGAACAGTAAAGCAGGTGTGAGCGTGTTTACCTGACTTTGCCCAACATTGCCCAACTTTGCTCACTGTTGCTCAACATTGCCCGACGTTGCACTGGTTAGTGCGGTGCGCAGCTATGCGCAAAGACGTTGAGCTGGTTAGCGTGGTGCGCAGCTACGCGCAATTGTATTTAAATATGCTCAATACTGGTAAAATGTGCTTAGTGCTTTATATTGCTTAAAATAGGCTACTCATGCCTCAGAATGCATAAACATTTCACCTTCATATATATATAATTCGTGCACTACTACATTTAACATTTCAATGCTTTCTTACAAAACTTGTACATAAAAAATGTCAGGAAATATTTTTGTATACAGATTTCCCACAGAAAATAGAGCGTGCAGTAGTGGGACTCGAACCGGAAATGCCTCCTCTTTGTGCGAAGGCTCTAACCACTAAGCTATCGCTATGTTGCTTAATTTGCATATATTTTTCTTATTATCCTCTTCTGGTGTCTAAGCTGCTAACTGTAGCTAAGCAATGGGCACACCCGTGCAACTACGGGCAGCTATAGTGGAAGGAAAAAAAAATATTTTTATTTGTTATTTTATAAGTTATTTAACTTAAGGGGAGTGTAGTGTTACCTTGTACACATGTGAGTGGACTTGCTCATGTAAATGGATGTTGCAGCATTTCTTCATTGCAGGGGCGTGGATTTTTGGACTGCTCGGCAGTCCGACATGCTCCACGATCCGTGCAAGCTTTAGAGTTGAGGCAGTGCACCCTCATTAATATGCATGGTGCACTGCTATCATACTCTTACACTGGCGCTTCCGTGCAAGACTAATCTAAGATTAGTGAATCCGGGGGTTAGTCTTTCAATTATATTTTCAGCATGCTTACCCTGAACTGTGTGTGTGTGTGTGTGTGTGTGTGTGTGTGTGTGTGTGTGTGTGTGTGTGTGCACGTGCGTTTGTGTGCGCGTGCGTGCGCATGTGTGTGTGTGAGTGTATTTGTGTGTAAAGATAAGTAATCCCAAAAATACTATGTAGTAGTGCATTGTGTTTAATTTGATACACCTTTGAAAGTATGTCTTTTGTACTTGCATGCCCTCCTTGTTTATTGAATTAATCTCTTTAAGATTAGTGTCTAATGTGAACGTTATCGGGTAAGACTTGTATACAGCTGTAACAAAATTTTCATTTAGTTTTCTTCAGTACAGTCCAATGACTTCCTAGCCTTTAGGCAAATGTCCTCTACACGATTCATGAAACTTTGCTTATAATCAACCAGGATTTTAATTGTAGTGAGCTATTTCTTTTGTAATGCTAACTGTTAATCTTGTTGTTTCCATATAGTGAGATGCTGCATTTCACAATCTTTATGGGCAAACTCTCTACTTTGGAAAAACTTGCAGTACTATCTGATGCATCCTGAATGTGTAACATACTGCACAGCACATTGAAGATACTTGCTAATTTTGCATTGTCTGCATATTGTGAATGTCATAGAAGGAAAAAAGTCATGACAGTAGACTCACTTGTTTTTAATATTTGAATATGAGCTCTACAGTATTCCTTTCTTAATTCACAATAATTCAATAAATCTGCAAGTCTTTGCCATTAAGTTTTTACCAGTAAGTATTACTTCATTCCATTTGCTAGTTTCCATTTTTATGTTTTATCTATTTATTAGTATACATGAGCAAATATTTTCCCATTGAAGTCATTAAAAATCTTATTTTAGTAAGCCATATCTGGGCCTTCATTTATCTGTACAACTTTAAATTTAATCATTAAAAAATGTATAACATCACCGCACACTGATCAGCAGTTTCCTTTCTCACACTGGGAAAGATTAAAGTTAAACTGAAAGACAAGGTCAAGGAATTTTGCCACTTCAGTTACTGGCTAGTAAGTACACTACCTGGATGCCAGCAAAGAAGAAGTTAAGAGAGCATGAAAGAAAATAAACTAGAAAAGGTGAAGAGAAAACACTGAGAAGAATCCTGCAGTTCTTCGACAAAAATCAGTTAAACGTTCCAGCTTTGGTGCAAGACATGGTTTCCAGTGATCTAGAGGAAAAATAATAAGGCAAATGAGCTCAGAGCTGATTAAAATAAATGAAACACTGAAGGAGTATATTGACTCAATTGACAAATGGCTGGAAAAATGGATGACACTTAAAACATATATTTATATGAGCTAATAAAACTGCAAAAATCAGAAGTTGAAATGAAGAAAAGGCTAAGTATAAGGTTGCTCAAGAGGAAATGTTTCAAAAAATAGTTGAATTAGAAGACATAACGCGTAAAGAAAATATGAGCTTTTCTGCTGTACCAGAGAAACTACAAAGAAGAGGCTGTATTAATTTTATGAAGGCACAAATAAGCAACCGGACTGGTGTTCCACAGAAGGAACTGTTAATTGAAAGGGCATAATGTGTATGTGCTCCAAACCTTGCCATGTGAAAGCAGCCAAGACCTGTATTAGTAAAGATACAAACCTACCAGGAGAAACAGTTGATCCTGACTAAACTGTAGCAAAAGGGCAAAGTCATAAAAGTTGGACATAGAGTATTTTTGGAAAATGCTTATTCACTGTACACCAGGCAGTAAGAGAAACAAATTTATTCCAACAATCAGAGAATGTCAAAAGCAGGTGTGAGATTCAAGCTGTTGTACAAAGTTGCCTACAGAATATTTTTTCATAGATGATCAATCAAGAGCAGGCTAAAGAGGAAATTCGAAAAATTCATCCAACAAAAGGTGAGCCATCAAGCAGAAGGTGGCTCTGCTTCTCATTCTTTTGACAGAAAAACACATGGAGAGACTTTGTCTGTGAAACATTTTCCAGTGTTCCAAAGGAAAATGATTGAGAGACAGAGAAAAGCACAGGAGTTGACTAACAGAATAGAGAGTACTTTGGAATTGAACTGGAGTCTGGAATTAGGTGATAGAGATAAAAAAGAAGACTAGCAACTTGGAAATTAGTGAATAAATTTGAGACTGTAAAGCATCAATCACATTTGTGAAGTATGACTGTATAGAAAAGTGGAAAGAGTAGATTTTTGTTGGAATTTGTCAAACTTGTGGGGAACTGAAAATTATTTGCCTCACTTTATGCCATTTATTTTTGAAAGGACACTGAGGGGAGGGGAAAAGGAAGGAAAAAGGTAACTAAGTAAAACCATTTCTATTCTTAGTATGTTTATGAAACGTTTCATGATATAAATTGCATGTTTCATAGTAAAGTATTTTTAGTTGCATGTGATAAAGATACTAAAACATATGACTTTTTCTTCCTTTCTTCTTTTTTAGTAGTAAGAAATGTAGGCATTACAATGAAAGAAGAGAAAAAAATGCTAGACAAAAGCATGTTTGTTAATAGACTTTTAATCTTGGATTGCTCAGGTAGGAACACTGATTATATAATGAAAAGTTTCCTCTTGCAAAAAATGTCTCCGCTTGTCTTAAGAAGGCTGCAGCTGAGGGCTAAGTTTTTCTTTCTCTTATGTTTCCATAGAGACGAGCTGATTATGGGCCAATAAAAGAAAGCCAAAACATTGGTTTCTTCAAGGCTAACAGCTAATGTTTTCTGAATGCATGCAATTCATTTTTTCATATCTGGAAGGAGAATGAAGATAAAACAGAAAACAGATAATTTAGAGTACGTAGAAGCATAGTTAGTAACATGCATATTAGCATAGATAATCTCAGCTTTAGGTTAATTAAGGCTTGTGTTTGAAGCTGCCTGTCCGGGACAATTGTTCCTATTAGGAGTGTTAAACGTAATTATTTGAAGATGTACATACACATACAATGTGTATTTGTATTACATTAAAAGATTATGGGGGTGTTGTGGGGTTGTGTTTAGCTTTTTTTTCTTTGATGGTTTTCATTAAAACAAAAAAAGTCTTGTAAACTGTGACATAGGTTCCAATGTTGATGATAAGAAAATAACTGTATAAAGAATCAACCTGTGAAACATTAGTGGATGCCTGTATTACAGAAGTTGGAAATAGACATTTAAAAAAGCTGTTGTATATAATAAATAGGAATAATGATTTTGTATCATTATGGTGGCACTTTCCGTATTATCTTGGAATGTGAATGGTCTCACAGGTATATACAGAAAGGAAGGAATTTTTAATTATATTACGAGAGTGCAAATAACAATGCTATATTCTTCTAATTTGGAAAGAAATGAGCATGTGAATTTGATAAAAAAGGATTTCAGGCTGGATATTCAGCAGAATATCTGGGACAAAGGAAAAGAGGAATATTTTTTAATTGCAAGAGGAGCTCCAGTAGTAGTAGAAGAGGGAAAAAAAGATAATATTGGCAGATTTATGGTAGTAAGAGGTTACTGGTAAGGGATGAGGATTATGCTGGCATGTATTTTTGTTCCACCTAAAACTGCTGTTATGGAGCTTAAATTGGGAGAAATAATCAGCTTTCAGCAGGAAATATTACTTATAGGTGGGGACTGGAATTTGATTTGCAACAATTAGGAGGTAGCTAGGGGACTTAAAAGGGAAAATATAATGAGAGAGAGTAGATTTCTGAAAAAAATGTATGAAAGTATAGGGACTCTGAGATAGTTTGCATATTATTCTCCAAGGTACAGTAACTGGGCTAGACTAGACAGAAATATTTCGTAGGAACATGTGCATGTAATTGAGAACTTTGATACACATCTAATAACTGTTTCAGATCATGCACCAATAACAACCAAGATAAAACTGCAAGGTAATGAAGTAAAGATGAGACACTCGTAGTACTTCCCACCCACCTGTTAGAGAGGAATTTAAGGAGTGGGTAGTGGTAATTATCCAGGAGTTATTAAGGAAAATGGAAATTACTAAAGAAGTTGTAGGTAGTGAATGGGATACAATGAAAATTGAGTTTAAAATAGGGTAGAAACAAAAGAAAAAGAGATCTGGTTAAGAAGTAAGAAAAATTATTTAGAGGGGCTGACAAAGGTTAAAATATTACAAACTAAGGGGAATCTCAAAAGACAGAGTGCTAAAGAGAAAATAAGTGAGTATCTGGATAATATGCATGAGTTTAGAAAGATTTTTGTTAAGCAACTGTTTTTTGAAAACTCCAGGTGCAAAAACTTTTGACACAATGATTTGGACAACAGAAAGTAAGAAAAGTTGTTGCAAAACTTAAGGACTTTATAGCAAGAAAAGTAACTAGAGATCCTGTAGACGTAGTAGAGATATTTAGGAAATTTTATGAAAATTTATATAAAACTTAGAAGTGGGGAAATCAAGAAAAACAGAAATGGAAATATTTATGAAAAACTTAAAAAAATGCCAAGGTTATAGGTAGACTAGGCTTAACAATTAAGATAGGAGATGAGATAAAAATCATGATCTATAACCAGTCTACAGGAAAGTCTCCAGGCTTTAACAGTATTTTAACAGGAGGGGAGGCAACAACATCCTGGAAACAAGTTGTGGTTGGTGTAATACCTAAAGATAGTAAAGATCCATCAGATCCAGCTTCATATAGGCCCATTTTAATTTTAAACCATGGTTGTAAAATGTTTGTCTATAATGGCTAAAAGAATTGCAAAGGTGATGCCAAAATTGATACTTATGAAGCAATGTGGTTTTATAGAGGAAGGCAATATTTGACAACATTAATAGAACAATGATGATGCAGAGGGAAATTTAAGAAAATAACACTGTTGTTGACAGGTCTTGATGCAGAGAAAGCATTCAACAGAGCAAGCTGGGATATTTTGAGTAGGGCTATGGAACCGTTTGCATTTCTTGATACAATGATATGATTAATTAGAAGGACCTATAAAGGATTAGAGGCAAAAGTCAAAATGGGAGGGTTCCTCTCTTATAAGTTATGTCTAAACAGAGGAACTAGGTAGGGGTGTCCTTTTTTCTGCTTTGTTATTTGAGTTATATTTAGAACCATTGGCAAAGATAATAAGGGGCTGTGAAATTCAAGGATATAAGTGCTGTAATGTTTAAGAAAAGTTGACTTTATTTGTAGATGATATTATTTTGTACCTAATGGAACCGGAAAAGGCCATCTCAGTGCTGTGCAACATTCTGACACGGTTCCATGTTTTTTGGGATATAAAATTAATGAAGATAAACAAAGGCTATAGCTGTAAACTATGTACCCACACATGAATTGGTTCATTAATACCCATACTTATGGGGACTTGATAAACTGAGGTATTTAGGGGTATGGATTAAAAGGGTCTATATCATTTCTTCAAAGCAGCTATCCGTCAAAGACCTATTCGTCGAACTTAATCTGTCTAACGTTCATTTAAGTGAATTTCTTCCCAGGAGAAAAAAACTTCTTGGCCATCATCAGGAATTTGTGCTTTTCCTCACTGTAGTGCAATCTTGGAATCAGTGTATTTAGCTAGGGTGTGTGTGTGGGGGCACCCCCCACATGGGTGTTTTTTAAATAATGTGGTTTTTGTGAAGGTCGCTAGGTTGGCCAACTGTTTGTCCACTCCCCGAGAAGAAATTTGCTTAAATAAATGTTCGACATAATTAGTGTTTGAAGAATTAAATTCGACGAATAGGAGTTTGATGGGTAGTTTTGAAATTATATAGATCCGGATTAAAAAGGATTCTGTTATGGCAGCTAAGATTGTGTGAGAAGAGAATAATCAAAAATAATACAAAAAAACTGAGAAAATGGAAACTCTTGCCTATGGATATGAATAGGACGATACAAGCAGTAAAAATATTTTTAGTCCTTTTAACTTTTCTATGCAGGTCAGGCATATTTTTATTAACCAGAAAAGAAGTTGTAGATGGCGATTAATAAAGAGTTGAAGGCTTTTTTTCTGGGAGGGGAAGAGTCAAGTGAAATAAGTTGATCCTCCCAATAGAACAAGTAGTTTTAGGTGTAGGATTACCTGATTTGAATGGATATTTTAGAGCTGCACAGTTAAGGCTCTTGTATATAACAAAAGCAGAAGGCTATAATTCAAAGTGGAAAGGGATGATGATGAAACAGGGGGGTAATTCAAGAAATGAGGAAAGAGTGGAATTTGAGGCACCAGACCCTTAAGGTGAATGACAGTAGTCCTATAGAATATTATGTTCATAAAGTAGCAGAAAGTATACTAAGAACTAGGCCAGCACAGGAATGGAAAAAGGAGATTCTGCTGATAGGTATGACTGCAATAAGGGGTACAGAGAATAGGCAAGAGGGAGATAGAATTTTCTGGAGGAAGCTGGCAAGGGAAACTAGGTATTGGGAACAAATAATTAGAGAGGGAAAGTTAACAGAATGGGAAGAGGCCAAGAAGACATTTGGATTGCAGGCTAGAGATTGCTTTCCCTATCAGAGACTGATATTAGAGTATAGACAAAGAAAAAGGGATAGGGGAATCCTAAATGACAGGCCTGTACTGGTTGAATTTTTATTGAGTCTAGAACAGAAGCTGATTTTAAAAAAGGAATGATTAGTTGGCCATATAAAATATTGCATGATAACTATAGGAATCAATCTGAGATCAGAAAAGATTGGGTAGAGAGAGATTAGATAAGCAATTCACAAAGAAACAATGGAAGGACATATGTATGGTTCCCAAATATCCAGCAAAAAGTAGAAGAATTGGGATTTTTGTCTGTAAGTGTTTGCATAGACATTTTTAGACTCCAAAGAAATTTTCCTCGGTAGATGTGTAATGGGGAAGACAGAGGTACCTGGGAGCATTTGTTCTCGGAATGTAATGAGTTGGCAGACTTTAATAATTCAATACAGAGTATTCTTTCAGGAATACTGTGTGAGCAAATGAGTATAAATAAGGAAATGTTTTTTTTTTTTGAGCTGAGATACACAATCTGAATTGCTTAGACATAGTAAGGCCTTGTTAAGTTTAATTCTGGTGGCTGCCGAAAGAGCAATTAATAGAAAATGGAAATCAGTTTAAACCAACTATATTTGAAGTAGTGAATATTGTAACCAAAATAAAAATTGGAAGTGGGATCTTTAGAAAAAGGAAGGAACAAAGTACCTGGAAAAAAATGGAAATTGTGGGAACAATTCATGCAGACAATTGTTTTGGAAGAGGAATGAGTTTTAAGAGAAGGCAGGAATTGAACAATTTATGTAATGTTGTTTTGATTATATGGTAAAGAACAATGTATGTGATGTATAATGTTTGTTAATGTGAATTTGTTGATATGGTTTCATTATTGTTTTGTAAATGTAAGTTTGCCTATGCTGCAAGTGAAATTCAGTAAAGGTGTTTAAAAAATGTATTGTGCAGCCAGACCATTTCAGCAGTGGACTGGGTACTGGTTGAAATGAAACCTGCACAATATCTAATAATGAGGGAAAAAGATAGGTGGGTTGAGCTAAGTTGTTATAAGAGTTTATGTTTCTGGGGCTCTGTACCCTCCCCGGCATATATTTATTATGTAGTCTAGTGATAGCCTTGTGCTGTCTATATATAAATAAATATACACACACACACATATATATATATATATATATATATATATATATATATATATATATATATATATATAAAATGTTAAAAAGGTAAACTCACTAGTCAGAAGTGTCTTCTTCCAAGTGATCAGGGAGCACTTCTTGGGTAAGTGAGTTGTTCAGTGAAATGATGTATTATGCAAGTGGAGAATGAAGGAGAGTCAAACCCAAAACTAAAAGCTGAAGCTCATTAAGCAAGTAGGCCATTCACTTTATTTTTGTGCTATACTGTTATGATATACTAGTATATTGAGTTCCTTGCAAGGAACTGGGGAGATTCACAACATTTTTTGCTGCTGTTTTTTTTTTTTGTAGTTATAAAAGTCAATCCTGTATGACATCTGCCTAGTTGGAATCAAAGTTGCTTTCAGCAAATAAAGCCCAGGGTTCAATATGAGAAAAGCAATTCCATACGTGGTCTGTCAGCTTAGCTGTTTTTTTTATCAGCCTGGTGGTCCGGATCGTCTGTTTTTGCTGTTGGAATTTGCTGTGAAGGTGGACCTTAAGTGCAAAGTCTACATTTGTGTTTTTTGTTTGGCTGTTTCTGATATTGTGTTGTCTTTGTACACATGGCTGAACAATATCTTGAGGACACTGAGTTGAGCTACCATCTAGTACTGTCTGCTGCTGCTAAAGTAAATACAGAGAGAATGAAGCAACTTATTGCCACTGATAACAATCCGTTGTTGAATTTAAACTTGGCCAACATAACTGTGCCCCCCTGTGGGGAATAATGAGGAGGAACATGTCTGCCTGATATCCCCATGTGGGAAGAGTCCCCCTCTGCATCACTTTACATTGGTTGTCTTACAGTTTGGTAAGGCATTCCCCATTATGTGGCTTTAATGTAATTTTGTTTTGTTGTAGTTTGTTGAAACTGCACTAACTTGTATGGAGAGAATGGGAGGTTTGCTGCACTGCTTTTTTTTCAAATTTTCCCTATATATATTTATATAAGTTAAGGAGGTGTAGGGTGAAATCCCTGAAATGGGGGCGCAGGGGGCTTGCCTCCATAAAATGGATTTATTTTTTACTTTTTATAGATTTTTTCACATATTTTTCATATTAAAACATTGATGAAGTGAGACTTTCTTTACAATAATTAGATGGAAAATAAGGAAAAGCCATTAGCTACGTATCCACTCTTTATATATTAATATATATACAACTTAACAGTCATACAGTTGCTGGGGAAAAATAGAAATAGTAGTAAAAAAAAAATCCAAAACCTGGAAACTTTGAGGTAAAATGCAACGTTTATTCCAAATAGGAAAAAAAATCACAAAGCTTTTGGGATCCATCCTTCATCAGTGTATAAAAAATAGATCAAATGCCTTCATTTAAATAGTAAATTCAAACCATAAGACTAATCACATGACACAGTTGCATTAAGCACTTCTGTTTAAAGACATATATACAGGTAAAATGTTATGGAAAGTCATGATAGCCATAAAATAAGTAAAACATTTAAACAAGACCCATCCACACAAGATGTTATTTCAAAGTTAGCTGTCTTCTTTTTAAAATAGGTTTAATGTTTACTGCTGTATTTAAATGTGGAAAACAATCAGCTTCTAAAAGTGTGATCCGTGAGTATTCACATACTTCTAACTCATTATTAAGATGCCCCCTTTTTTCTTCTGTCTGATGTCAATCACTCTAAAGTTAAATGTGTGTGTACTTCCTTTCTTCCTCATATGCTTACCCAAAGCATTAGTTGCTACCTCTCTACATATTTCAGATTTGTGTTCATTAATTCTGTCCTTCAACCTTCTTGTGCATTTCACTATATAGAATGCATGACACACCTTACAGCATACCATATACACAATAGCAGTGGTATTACAAGTTGCAAAACACCTGAAAGTATATTTCTTCTTAGTGTTAGGATGTATAAATTCACAACTTGTATTTATATCATCACAGCATATGCAACTATAACATGGAAATGCACCCTGTTTTCTACTTATATTCAAATTTTTATTATTTTTAAAGTCCTTATAGCATAATCTTTGTTTCAAATTCGGACAGGTACGATATAAAAACATGGAGGCCTCTCCAACTATTCTGATTATCTCAGGCATGTTTTTAAGAATACCCCAATTATTTCTAATAATGTTCTTAACACCTTCTGATCTACAATTATATGTCGTGACATAGCATATATTATTATTTTTAATAGAATTATGACCAGAATTAACATGGCTAGTATTACTAGAAAAGTGGGGTCTTGCTTTGCCTGTTCTTTCCGTAATAACTTCATCTGCTGTACATCTTAATAATGAGTTGTTATAACCACAGTGTTTAAAATCCATGGTCATTCTGTCCAATTCCAATTTAAAGTTGGCCTCTTCCATATTAAGTTGAATGGCTTTTAACATTTGTCCTTTGACTACACTCTTAAAAGTATGTGTGGCATGCATGCTATTTCTGTGGACATATCAGTTGGAGTGTATCTCTTTTCTGTGTATAGAAGTATTAATACCTCCACTACATTTAGTTAGACTAACATTCGGATAATTGATGTTATCCACAGAAAACTGGGCTGTAAATTTCAAATCATTAGTGGTTCTGTTTAGATATTCTCTATATACTTCATGTTCAGCATCATTACCAGCCCACAGGAGAAATATGTCATCCACAAAATGTTTAAAAAAATAATATTTTGTCATAAAAAGAATGCATTCACTATAAACAAATTGCTCTTCCCAGCACAAAACAACAATATTGGCATATGTATTTGGCATTGGGGTGCCCATTGCTACCCCATTTTTCTGTATGTATGTGCATTCATTAAACATAAACACATTATTAGTTAACACCACTTCTGTCAATTCACAAATTGTTTCCACTTCTCTACCAACTATGCCACATGTTCTACTTAAAAAGTCATGTAGTGTTTCTAACCCATATTGTAGAGGTATCACAGTAAATAATGATTTAATGTCAAGAGTTGCAAATAAAAAAAAATAGAAAAAGCCCAAGCTCTTTGACTTCCAGCACACAACTACAAACTTCACCTGAAGGGATTTCCTATGGAAAGAGTAATGGGACAGTTCAGTATTGGGAATACAAATCAGAGAGTTTAAGCTTGTCCACCTTACACAGGACCAAGTACAGGAAAATCTTTTCTAGCTCTGCATATCTTTTATAAGTGTAAATTGAGGGCTTTCAGCCAGTGCATTATAGTTTCACTTTTTAAATTGATTTACCTTTAATATTTAAGTGACCTAAACACTAAGATATATTATTACTTTTTTCAAACACCTTTAATTATCACTTGTGACACAGGCAAATTGACATTCATATAAAAGTAATCAAACTATATTAACATAACATTATACTTCATGTATATTGCTATATATTATATAACCTGAGCAATATTACCTAACTAATTAAATTCTTGCTTTTTTTTGTTTTTACAAGAAACATCTTTATTAAACAATCACTTACTACATAGGCAAGCACACATTTGTATAAATGAAAATAAATCACACCAACACAATCCTAGTCACAAGCATTTTACATTGCAAACCATACTGCCACACTCCAGTTGCAAACATAATACATCACTTATAATCTACCCAATCTTTCTCACTGAAACATTACATAGCTCACTTAAGTCCTGCTGCCTTTTAGGCTTCATTCCTTCCTTGTATGTATTGTTCCCATAATTCCCATTTTTTACTCTGTAGTTTGCTCCTACCTTTTTCTAAAGATCTAATTTCCAGTTGATTTATCTCTGTTACCATATTCACTACTTCCAGTATAGTTGGTTTAGATTTTTGATTTCCATTTTCTAGTAATTGCTTTTTTGGCAGCTACCATTATTAGACATGGCAAGGCCTTACCATGTCTAGGCAATTCCAATTCTGTGTCATAGCTCAGAAAAATCATCTCCCTCGTCAGACCAATCTGCCCACCCATCATCTCCTGCAGTGCATCCTGCAAGGAATCTTTAAAGTCCGTCAACTCACTGCACTCCAAGAAAATATGTTCCCAATTGCATCCTTCTTCCCCTTCACACCTCCACCATTTACTGCCCACCTGAGGAAAAATTATCTGGAATCTACTTGGGGTATAAAAATATCTTAACATTTGCAGGCAAAAATCCTAAATCTTCTAGATTTTGTTGCATATTTGGGAGACATACATATATCCTCCCATTGTTTCTTTGTGAATTGCTTATCCATCCTCTCTTCCCAATCCTTTCTAACCTCTTCCGATTGATTCCTATAGTTATTGTGCAATATTTTATATGTTCTGCTAATTATTCCTTTTTTAATGGCAGCTTCTGTTCTAGATTCTATTAAAAACTCTACCAGTTCTGATCTTTCATTTAGCACCCTCCTATTTCTTTCTCTTTGCCTA
Source organism: Protopterus annectens (assembly GCF_019279795.1). Classification (NCBI taxonomy): domain Eukaryota; kingdom Metazoa; phylum Chordata; order Ceratodontiformes; family Protopteridae; genus Protopterus; species Protopterus annectens. Next base: position 738,701,397 of record NC_056734.1, on the reverse strand, counting down.
TACTCTGATATCAATCCCTGATAGTGAAGGCAATCTCTAACCTGCAGTCCAAATACATTCTTGGCATCTTCCCATTCTGTCATCTTTCCCTCTCTTGTTATTTGCTACCAATACCTTCGTCCTTTTGCCAGTTTTCTCCAATAAATTCTGGCCCCCTCTTGCCTGTTGTCTGTATCCCTAATTGCAGTCATCCCTATTGGAAGAATCTCCTTTCTCCATTCCCGTGTTGGTTTAGTTCTTAGAATACTTTCTGCTACTTTATGGATATAATATTCTGCATGATTATTGTTGTTCACCTTAAGGGACTGCATCCAATATCACAGTCTGTTCTTGTTTCTTGAGCTTCCCCCCATTTCATCATCATCTCTTTCCACTTTGAATTATAGTTTTCTGCTTGTGCTATGTATAGGAGCCTTAACTGTGTGGCTCTGAAATATGCCTTCAGATAGGGTAATTTCAATCTGTCCTGTTCTACTGGAAGAATTAGCTTATCCCACTTGACTCTTGCCATCTTCTCGTCGCAGATGAAGTCCTTCAGCTCTTCATTAATTGCTACCCACAACTTCTCCTCTGGTTAATAAAAATATGCCTGACTTGTGTATAAGACTAAAGGGACTAAAAACATTTTAACTGCTTGTATCTTACTATCCTTATCCATAAAACAAAGCTTCTATTTTTTCAGTTTTTGTATTATCTTTTGTTTAGCCTCTTCTATCCTTAGTTGCCACACTAGAATAATTTTTAATCCATACTCCTAAATATTTCATTTTACCCGCAGTAGTGGTGCTGTGGTAGCGTTGTCGCCTCACAGCAAGACATTGTCCCGTTCGATTCTCAGCTAGAGCGTCTTCTGCGTGGAGGCATACGTGAATGGGCGTGCCTTCGTTGAAGGTTGTGCGTCAGGACTGTTAACTTGGCACGTAAAAATCCACTACCAAATATTAGCGGACCGGAGTTCCGCTGTGGCGACCCCTAACCGGGATAAGCCAAAAGACACAACAACAAATAACTCCTAAATATTTCATTTTATCTTGTCCCCATAAACAAGGACATTTTTAACCAGTTCATGTGTAAGTACATAATTTACTGCCATTGCCTTTGTTTTAGCTTCATTAATTGTGTATCCCGAAAAGATCTGAAATGGTCTCAAAATGTTCCACAGCACTGTAATGTCTTTTTCTGGTTTTATCGGGTACAAAATAATATCATCTGCAAATAAAGCCAGGTTTTCTTGTCTACCATACCAATTATATCCTTGAATTTCTGAGTCCCTTATTTTCTTTGCCAGTGGTTCTAAATATAATGCAAATAATAAAGGGGGAAGAGGACACTCCTGCCTGGTTCCTGAGATATGTTGTTATTAATATTTTTCCAGTGATAGTTTTTAATGTATTGTTTTATCTGAAACATTATTTACATTTATTGAGAGTTTATTTCAGCTTTTTTTTTCAATTTTCCCCTCTATCTAGTGTCATTATTACGTCATGTCCTAATGATACAGACTTGGAAGCCAACTTATTATGTGCCTGTTTCAGTACCTTTGCTTAGGTACTGAATGTTACAATATTTAACAAGATGCTTTCTACAGAGACGAGTTTGGAACACGTGACAAGGCAAAGCCATGCTTTTCTTGAGTAAATCCAAAACGTATTTAGACTTGTTGCCATTTTGGGTTGATACACATCAGAAAGAAATTGCAGTTTTTCTTTTTTCTTTTCCTTTAGTTAGGATAGGGTCTGTGGTACCCATCTACCCATTATTCTGATGGCCCTGTAGATACTGTAGTGACATTCAAAAGTCAAGATTTGTGGATCACTTTGCTTCAGTTGTTATGGTATTCTGGGCTTAAAAAATGTCTCCTTAATGCTCCCTCTTGTTATCCTTGCTAAAACTGACTCACTACTGTAGCTCAGTTGTCAAGCACATTGATATAATTGTGCTTTCAAGCCTGTTACAAGATTAAGTGTTTGTGTGTTAGTGTTTGATTTGGGTTGCCTGGTTTAAGAGTTTACCTTAAAGACATTACCTTTTTGAGGTTACATAATTGCTGAAGGGGGTGAATATACTTGAAAGGTTGTATTTGTCATAAGAACTACTGGCTTATATTTAACCTCTGTTCTATCACTGACTAAAATACAAAATACATTTACTAGTGAAAACAGATTTGCTGACTGCTATAAACTTGTGTCTTTCAAAATTGTTACTTATTGCTGATTAGTTTGTTTTGCACTTAAACTATGTTTGTATGATTAGCAGCTTAGTTCACTAACATTTTATCAGTGTTAACGTTAGGAAATGTGCACTGACCCTAATGCTGTGTAGCTGTATCTCAGCCTCACTGTATGCCTGTGTAGTATATGGCCAACTGTTTTACTTCCTTAGTAAGCAAATTTTAACATTTTATGAGCTGTAATTTACTTACTTCATTAGTTTTCTAGTTAAACCTACTTTGACTTGAGCATTATGTTCCATAGGTCCAGTTATTTCCCGATTATCTGTTCCAACCCTTATTACTCTGTTTTTAGAGTAGATTGAGTGTGAGGGGATTATTTCCCTAACTCTTGCCCCCCCCCCCCCCAGGCAGCTTCAATCTTGTAGTCGCTCTCCCCCTCTCTTATTGGCTACTCTCCTTCTTGCCTCCTTGCATGCCCTGTCGTCAGTCAAAATGTTCTCATTGTTGTAATACAGTTAACTTGTTAGTACTTCTTACTACTATAGTTAGTTGTATTCTTTAGGTAGCATTCCTTTCCTCCCTTATAGGTTCATAGGTGTTTACTAGGCTAACGACCACAAGGGCCTTTTTAAGCCTAGCCATGCATTACACATCTCTGACAAGTTCTGATACCCTTGCTATAAATGTAAGCATGGGCCTAGGAGATGAATCATTTAAAGGTTACCTGCTTGCATTAGAGACATAGGTGCCAAATCAGGGATGAATTTCCGTTTTCCCATCCAGTTGTCCAAGTTGCACTTGAATTGGGTTGGGGAGGAACTATGCTTCACATGGATGGGGGTCCTGTTCCATAGATGGGGTAGTCTCTGGGATATATACCTCTCTGTCCAGCAGGTCCTATTTATATCACAGGCAAGGTTTAAGTCTTATAACGGGTATTTCTGGTACTATTTTGTGGATATGCAGGAGGTCCATCAGAGTGGGGTCTGACAATGCCCTATATGCCAGGCATAGATCTCCCCTCAAAAGCCTATAGGAGACAGAATACAGGGAAAGGGCCTTGAGGTGGTCTGCATAGGACATATTACTTATGCCCTCTATTCTTTTAGTGAGGAACCTCTGTGGACTTTCCAGTTGTTGGGTATGCCTGGTTAGGTACATACCAAAGGGGGCATTGTACTCAATGATAGGTCTGATGAATGCCAAATACAGTAGAACAATGATTTCCTTGGACCTAGATGCCATACCTTTGTTTATAACTTGTGCTACATAGAATCATTTCCTCACCACTGTAGACACGTGATGTTCAAAGGCTAGATTACTATCTGTGTGTCCCTAAGTTCATGACTACTGGGTCAGCTCTAAGGTGTGTGGTCAATATGATAGTTACCAGGGATAGATGACTTCCCAAAGGATACTGTTATGCAATTTTTGGCATTTAGTTTTAGTCCATGGCTCTGACACCAGTTATTAGTCTGTGTCAGCCCCTCCTGGAAAACATTTGTGTCAGTGTGAGATTCAATAGCAGCTCCTAATTTGCAATCATTTGCAAATTTAGTCAGCCAGAGACCCCTGACAATGGCCATGACTTCTGAGAAGTAAATGCCAAAAAAGAGTGGTCCAAGGACTGATCCCTGAGGAACTCCACTTGTGACTGGCCTCTTTGTAGAGGTGGACTCCCCAATTCTAACTTCCTGAGTCCTGTCTGTGAGCCAGTTGGCTAGCCACCGGGTGACATATGGGTTTGTACCTAACCTCTTGAGTTTGTCAACAATGCCCAAGTGGAGTATTGTGTCAAATGCCTTGGTGAGGTCAAGGTAGGCAGTGTGAACGATTTTGCCCTTATCCATTGCTTTGGTAACCTTCTCAAAGAAGTCCGCCAGGTTGGGTAGGCATGATCTGCCCTTGAGAAAACCAAACTGGGTTGGGTCCAGTGTCTGGAGTTTTACTATATCTCTGTTGATGCATGATAATTATTTCCATGGCTTTACATATAAAACTAGTGAGACTTATGGGTCTGTAGTTTCCATGGTCTGTAGATGGCTCATCTTTGTGCAGAGGGATGACTGTTGCCTTTCTCCATTCATGAGGCACAATGCCTGTTTGGAGGCTACAGTTAAATAGTAACTCCAGAGGCCCTGATAGGTCATGTTTCATGCTGTTTAGAAGGCATCCTGGGATATTGTCTGGGTGCATTGATGCAGTATTCTTGGTCTTACAGAGAGCATTAAGGACCTGTTCCCTAGTGATAGTAGGGGGAGTTATATTGGATGATATTTCCTGAGGGAAGGTTGAGGGGGAGAGGGGAGTAAAGTTGGAACGGAATTCATCAGCCAGGAGGTTTGGTATATCTTTTGTCTCAGTATAGGTGGCTCCATTTACAATGAGTTCTGCACACAGTTGTGTATTGCCTTTGAGGTTGTGGACATAGCTAAAGAATGCTTTGTGGTTGTTCTTGGCCTGGGAGGCCAAACGTACCTCGAATTTGTCTTTGATAGACTTTATTTGTCCTCTGAGTTGTTCAGTTTGATGAGAGTGCTTTATTTCTATGCTTTACATGTCACTTCTACGTCTGTAAAACAGTTTCCTTTTTTAGGTGATTTTATATTTTGTTGCTTTTGCACTTTTCTTTCATATATCTCCAGTTAATATGTTCAGTTTTGACTAGGTCATATAATCTACTTGTATCTACTTGTATCAGTTAAATCTTAAGCCATGCTTTTTGCATTCTAGACATTTCTTCCCACCTCTGCACTCCTTTCTGTTTTCTATTCTCTTTCTAAATCTTCTTTTGAACTCCTTTATTTATTTTGTACCTCTTCAAAGCCTTCTTATTCTAAACAAATGTACATAAAGTAACTTTACAAAATCACAAAACCATTGCAGATTGTAAAGTGGCAAAATGTTATCAGTTTCATTCCAACTATAATTAAGACTGATAAAATAAAACTAGGCAATACTATTACTATTCCACATATACCACCCAGTTTTCAGTCTTAAATTCACTGTTTGAAGAAAAAGTGGCTGGAGTGGTCGTACATCTTGTTTTTCAAACTATTCTTTTCTGCTGACATAGTGTGTTACTCAAGCTGGCTACCCATATGATCAAATGCATCTTTATCTTTAATGGCCCATGTTACAGCACTTGACCACAATCTCAAAAATGTACATGTTCTTACAGCCTTAATAATATGACTGGCCACCTTAACCCTGGCCAAGCTAAATTATCCTGATATTCTAGTAGTTTCAGAATCATGGTATCAAAGTTTGGTATCTCCTTGACTCGCCCTGCATTACCACACCCTTCTCATTTATAGACTTCAATCCCATGTAGTTGGTGGGACTCTTGGAGTTCTACTGGCAGCAAAGCATTTTCCATCTTTCTCAGTTTATCACGAATAAAGATAAGGAAAAGACTTGCATTCTTCTTTACAGCATGATCAAATTCAAATTCCTGCCATCATTACCAGTTTGGCAGAATCAAAGTCTATATATCCTCCTATTGAAGAACTTCTAAATTGTTTGTAAATGCTGTTTTGTGCCAAAAATATATTGTAGCAACATTTTTAAATAAATACAGCAGGAAAGAATTAAGTGAATCAGTATGGTAACTTATGTCCGCATAATCAAAAATGAGTGATTGGCATTCACAAGTCATGTGATATAGTTATATGTTGTACAAATATCCAGAATGACCAATAATCAGTCTTTATCTGTCTTTATGTTGCTCAAAACATTGCCACTCTCGCTTGTATCCATAATACTGACTCTTATCTTTGAAACAAGTTTGCCAAGGATATCAAAGCAACATTTTTGGATTCCCCCTTTTAAGGGTATGCTGTTTATTTATTTATTTTTTTTTGGTCCTGTGATTAGAACACCCTTGGGACATGAAAATAAAAGGGCAAACCCTTAATGCTTTGGCTGTTAAATGTTACCCTTCACAGTACACCTTTGCCAGTGTGTAGAGGCGCCAGCATCAAATGTGGTTCTGATGCAGCCCACAGTCACAGAAAGGTACTGGGAGCAGACATTACCCCCTCGCCCCTCTCTGTGGATCCTAGCAAGGTCATGGGCTGAAAGATGTTGGTACCTTGAAGGCTGTTGCTATCTTCAGAAATCCCTTGCTCAACTGTCTGCAATGGAAGGCAGGTAGGAGGAGTCTTCCTCCATATTCAAGCATGAAAAAGTATCTCCATGAGCAAGTAGGTCAGGAAAATTGTGTCCTGTGGTTATCTCATTCCTTTTCATATCTGTTCCTGGATTTATTCCTTAATCTTACCAGACAACCACATCCTATAAGAAACTAGAATAAAGGAAGTAGGTGCAGAAACTTCTCTAAAAAGAGCAAGCCAGGATGCCTGCCATCCAAACTTCAAAGGCTTAGAATATCATTCCAAATTCTTTTTGGTGCCCTAAAAAATCAAGGACCTTGGTTCCATTCTAGATCTCAGTGGCCTGAGCACATTTGCTCCCAAGGAAACCTCTTGAATAGTTTTGCTGCAGAATTTCCTAACATGTATATCAAAAGAAATCTGGATATGTTCTTTAGATCTCCAAAATGCAAACCTCCATATCAGAAGTTGTAAGTAATTGAACAGGTTTTTATGCTTCTGTGTTGGGGCCAGTCACTACTTGTTTTGTGCACTTATGTATGGTCTTTTCTCTGCTAACAGAGTTTTCTTCAGATGAAAGTGTGTAGTTGAACACCATGTCAGGCTGCAGAGCTCCAAAGTATTTTCCTATATGAATAACTACCTACTTGTCATCTAACTCAAGATGTTCCTCAGCCAGGGGGTGGGATGAGGTGGGGGGGTCTGCTCAGCCTATTTTCTTGTGTCCTTGAGTCACACTGATACTTGCAAAGTCCTTAAATCTGCCTGATTAAAACTTTCATTTTCATAGAGTGTTCTTTCCCAAGATACAATAGTTTGCCATGTCATTTTGCCTTATGGCAAGATTATCTTCATTCAACAAGTAATTTCTGTCATATAGGCCTTGCAGACTGTTCCAGCAAAGACTTTTCTCAAGGCTGTGGGACTGATGCATCAGTTTTTAAGTTTCCTTATGGCAGATTCCACATGAGGTTCCTCCACTGGGCCCATATAGTACAGTGGTTTCAGATGTGAGAATCAGTTTTTTCTGCCATTTGGATCTGCTGAACATATCCTTCTCATATGACCTGATGTCTGAAACCAGCAGACCTCTAAATGGGCACTCATTTTAGTTTCTAAGTTCATAAGCAAGAGTTACTATGGATGGGTCTGCCCTGTGATCTTGTAGGCATTTCACTGGGCGCACAGTCTAATGGACAGGGAGTCACATTTACACACACGCATCTTGACATTTCAGGACAACCTGCATAAGGGAGTTTGGGTGTAGTCTATTACATTAACAAATGGGGAGCCGATTCTTACCATTTATGTCAAGAGGCCATGAAGGCATAGCATCTGACATCAAGTTACGGTGTTTTATGGTGGTGATGCCCATTGTGAAGATTGGGTGAAGATAGATGAAGGCTGCTAGCCTAGCCAGATAGCATTTTGAAGATAATTCTGTCTTCTGTAAATATTAATGTAAACCACAGGCTTGTTGTCTTAAATGGTAAAAATAGTGTTACATGTGGAACTGGAAAAAAAATGTAAACGGTGCACTCTACTGACCAAGTAAAGCATGTTGTGGCCCTTTGATGTTAGGACTCAGAGCCAGTGAGTCTAGAGTGGGGCATCATGCCCGTTGTTTTAAGGGCAGAGTTAATGGCCAGAATTTGCATGCGTAAATGTCCTTTATTGCTCTGGTTTCTGCCCAGAAGTGAATGTAAATGTAGTTTCTGTTAGCCTGGGAACCCAGGGAAGTGTGAAGAATGATGCAATGTAACCCAGGGAAGTGTGAAGAATGATGTAATGTAACCCAGGGAAGTGTGAAGAACGATGTAATGTAAACCAGGAATGTGATTTTAAAAACAGAGAGAATTAGAGAGCATTAAGCTCATCAGCACTGTCTTGCTCTATATGCAAGTTTATCTTAGACTTGTGTTTTTTCTTAGCAATAGCTAGAAACTAGAAAGATTAGACTAAGTGTTTTTCTGTGATGTCAGAACTGTACTACTGAATTATTTTAAGTATTTCTCTGTGATCTCTGAACTTTTGACTAGCACTGTGTAGTAAAAAGTATTGTCTTGTGTTGTGACCATTTGTTATTAAATATTTTTAAACCCTTTCAACTGTGGTTGTTTTTGTAGAGATAATGTAAGCTCTTTAGAGTACTTGCATGCCTTTGGTAAAATTGTACAAAGCCACTCCAATAGCTTTAGCCGTGGGCTATACTACCAACTGGATAATAATATTGCACAGTAATAACTGGATACCTTTTTAAGGGCCTTTGAGTAGCTGATAAATATAGTGGGTGGTGGCAGCTGGTACTACCGTATAGTCTGGGAAAAAATGGCACAGCTCGAGAACCTGTGCCAGCCTTCCCCAGGAGTGTCTGTGTGGTTGTATAAACTCTTCTCAAAGTGTGTGTGTGTGTGTCAGCTACTTGGGTAGGGACACGAAGCACTGGTTGGACAGAGAGGGTGCTGGAGGTTTTAGATTGCCCACTAGGCTGAGATCTGGACCCTATAGCTGTGCCATTGGGGAGTCTTATTGGGGATCTGGAGAGCAAAGGAGTGACCAGCCCTGGACTGACTGTGATCTCTGTGTGCTCTTAAGGGAAATTGCACTTTACTGTGTGTATTTGTTATCCTTTCCTCCTATATGAGATGCCTCTCATTGGTGTTAGTGGTGAGGATTGAGGCTCCTTGATTGCTGGGCCAGGTCACGGGTGTAACATATTGTTTGGCAGTGGTGGGATATCCACACCACCTATTAATTGGTTGGCAAATACTAATTGGTTTGTAGTGGTGTGGGTAGAGTGAATTCCCGTAGCTTGTGTACAGTAAGCTCTGAAGGTGTTTTGCACTCTAAATCAGCCATGCAGTGAATACTCAGAGTTCAGATCACAATTGTTTTATTTCTTTTGTTAGCTTAGTTAGTTAGGGTGAGCAGGCAGCATGTCAGCAGCGGAGTATGGAAAGCTGACAAGGAGCCAGCTGGCAGAGATGTGCCATGTGAGGGGACTGGTGTATGGAAACCTGACTGAGGCAGATCTGATTGCAGCCTTGATTACAGCTGCATCAGAAAACAGCAACCAGGAGGACAATCAGACTGGCAGTGGAGATATAATAACCTTGGAGAATGGACAGCTCAACCTTTCTGCAGAGGACTTAAAAATCCATCTGGAGCTAAAGAGACTTGAATTGAAGGCCAGGCATTTGGAAATAGAAACAGCTGAGAGACTGAGGAGTCTACAGACTGAGGAGAATGAGAAACTGCTACACCTGGAAGTTGAGGAAAAGGAGCTGCAGAGGAAGCATGAGAGGGAAATGCTGACTCTTCACCAGAGTCATGGAGGTAATGGGGAAGGAAGTAACTGGACCCCAGAAGCACAAAAGGTCAGTAAATGTCTTCCGCAGTTTAAAGAGGGGGATCATTTTGATAGTTTCATTCATATGTTTGAGAGGGTATGCAAACAGTATGGTGTTGACCAAAGGCTCTGGGTACGGTTCCTGACCCCCTTACTCCATGGTAAAGCTGTAACTGTTTTGTCAAAAATGTCTGATTTTACATGTTTTGATTTATACTGCTGTTAAAAATCACTTGTTAGAATTGTTTAAGCTAACACCTGAAACGTATATTAAAAAGTTTCATGAGCATAGACGCAAGGCAGATAAATGTGTGTGGATATGTTGCTGAATTGAGCACTTATTTCCATAGATGGGTGAGTGGATGTCAGGTCACCACTTTTGAAAAGCTGGCAGACCTTTTGGTGAGGGAAAAGCCCTTATCACTTTCCCTGAGGACATGGGGATCTGGTTAGCTGGTAGACAGTGTGCTACTTTTGATGAGTTGGGGAAGAAGGGAGACCTATCCCTGGCAAGCAGGGCAGCCCTGCACAGGAAAGGGACCCGCAGTACTGCTTATGGGTCTAAAGGAACCCATGGTGGGCAGCACAGATTGCCCCAACAGAATCGGCCAGTAGCAGGGGAAGCCACTAGTCGAGGTACACATCCAGAAGCTAGGGTTAAATGTTTTGAATGCAACCAGTGGGGCCATGTGGCATACATGTGTCCATGGAGACAAGGTTGGGAACAACAGGTGAGGGAGCCAGTAAGTGGGAAAGACAAAATGCCAATAGTAGGTTGTCTTGGGACAACAAGGGTATCAAACTACCACCAGAGGTTATATCCTATTGTAGTGAATTTCAAAGAGGCTATTGTCAAGAGAGACACAGCCTCTGATATAACCATTATAAACCCTGCAGTGGTTACAGAGGAGCACTACTTGCCTGGGCAGTTTACTCCAGTCAGGGCTTTAGGAGGAATCCCATTCCAAATACCTTTGGCTAGGGTTCAGCTTGACTGGGAGGTTGGAAAAGGAAGCCAGAAAGTAGGTGTATTTGAGGATATACCTGCAGATGTCCTGATCGGGAATGATTTTGATAGTACAGTACCCTGTGCTTGTGCAGTTACACGCAGTCAGGCTTGTAGGCAAGCAGGTAAGTCTGGTAGCCCGGGGGAGACCAAGACAGACTGCATACTTGCAGCCAGGACTGGTGAGTTGGTTACTACAGGGAGGGAGCTACCTTGTAGCAGTGAGACTGAAGATGAGCCACAGCTGCTTGGGGGTACTGATGGTCTCTTGGAGAGTGACTGCAAAGGTAGAGGTGAGTAGTAGTACCCAGGCTGACAGTGAGGCATCACTGTCAGAGGATGCCAAACGTCCTGTGGAAGGGGAGCTGGGAAGGGTTACAAGGAAAGAGCTGAGATAGACTCAGCTCTCGGACCCTATATTTCAAGGCCTGAGACAGGTAGCTAGGGAGGCACCTGATTCTCAAGGAAAGGGGGGAATTGTATACTGGGACAAAGGGTTACTATACAGAGGGTGGACCCCTGAGGGAGGGCTAGAAGGTGAGAGAGTACAGCAGTTGGTAGTGCCTAGAACCTACCATCTGGCACTTCTAGCCATAGTCCATGATATTCCCTTTGCAGGTCATATGGGCATAAAACTTACAAAGAGGAGTATTATGCAGAACTTCTATTTGCCTGGAATTTCCAGGGATGTAACAGGGTACTGCAGGACTTATCAGCAGTGCCAAAAGGTAGGCAAGGCAGGAGACCAGGTTAGAGCTCCTTTGATGCCTTTGCCTGTGATTGAGGAGCCATTTCAGAGGGTTGCTATGGATATTGTGGGTCCTCTGAGTACCCCAAGTTTCACAGAGAAAACGTATATCCTAGTGGTAGTGGATTATGCTACACAATACCCTGAAGCAGTGGCTTTGTCCTCCATTGAGGCAGAAAAGGTGGCAAATGCTTTGTTAGAGATTTTCAGCAGGGTAGGTTTCTCAAAAGAAATACTGACTGACAGAGGTGCCAATTTCATGTCAGACCTGCTGGCTTGTCTGTGGAAGTCCTGTGGGGTGAAGCACATGAAGGTCACTCCCTACCATCCCCAGACTAATGGTCTTGTTGAGAGGTTAAACTCTACAATCAAGTCCATGCTAAGGGCATTTGCAGATCAGTTTAAGAGGGAGTGGGATAAATATTTGCCCCATCTGTATGCTTACAGAGAGGTTCCCCAGGAATCCACAGGTGTTTCACCCTTTGGGTTGCTGTATGGACATAGGGTGAGGGGAACTCTAGATTTAATTCGAGATGAGTGGGAAGGTGAGTGCGAGTCTCACAAGGACTTTGTTGTGGCATACATCCTAAACCTCAGGACAAGGCTCAGGAAACTTATGGGCTTGGCCCAGGAGAACCTGGCAGAAGCCTAACAACAGAAAAAGGTGTGGTATGACCGGAATGCTAGAGCTAGAGAATATGCTGTGGGGCAGCAGGTAATGGTTCTCATTCCTGTCAGACACAACAAGCTGCAAGCAGCTTGGGAGGGTCCCTACAAGGTGCTAAGGAAGGTAAGTGATGTTAACTACATGGTGGAACTGCTAGACACATGGCAGGGGCACAAATTGTACCATGCTAACATGATGAAACTTTACCATGATAGGGAGTCCCTTGTGAGCATTTGCAGTGGATTGCAAGAGGAGTCTTAGGGAGATCTGGGGACTGATGTCCTCAATGAGGCTCAGGCTGACACCTCAGTGGAAGGGGTAGTATTGTACCAGCAGCTATCTCCTACCCAGGTTCAAAAAATTGAGCAGTGTTGCAGGAATTTAGGGACATGTTCACTGGGAAACCAGGGTGCACCCACCTGGGGCAGCACCAGGTGGATACAGGACCCCAATGGCCTGTTAGGCAGGCCCCTTATAGAGTGCCTGAGAGAGTCAAACACACTCTGAGGGAGGAGGTACAGGAGATGTTGGAACGAGGGGGTGATTCAAGAGTCCAACAGTCCCTGGGCCTACCCAGTGGTGCTGGTGCCGAAGAAGGATGGTAGCACCAGGTTCTGTGTGGACTACAGGAAATTAAATAGTCACACACAGTGAGATGCTTGCCCCATGTCTAGGACAGATGAGGCCCTAGAGCAGCTGGGTGGGGCTAAGTATGTTACAACCAATGATCTTACCAAGGGTTACTGGCAGATGCCCTTGACTCCCAGTGCTAGAGAGAAGTCAGCCTTTGTGACTCCTTTTGGCTTGTATGAGTTCACAAAGATGCCCTTTGAGATGAAGAATGCCCCAGCAACTTTCCAGAGGCTGGTATATCATATCCTAGCAGGAGCAGGAGGGTTTGCCCTTGCTTACCTAGATAATATTGCCATCTACAGCCATTCCTGACAAGAGCACCTTCAACATGTCAGGGAGGTGCTGGGGAGACTACAGAGGGCAGGGTTGACCATTAAGCCGAGCAAATGTCAGGGTGGGTATGGCAGAGGTCTCCTACCTAGGACATAGAGTGGGGAATGGTAAGATAAGGCCAGAATCTGCCAAAGCGGAAGCCATTCAGACATGGCCGGCACCTATTACTAAAAAGCAGTTGAGGGCATTTTTAGGGATAGCAGGGTACTACAGAAAGTTCATCCCCAGTTATAGTACCATAGCTGTTCCCCCTCACAGACCTGACAAGGAAGAACAGGCCAGATAAGGTAGTGTGGACCCCAGCATGTGAGCAGGCATTCCAGAAGCTTAGAGAAGCTTTGGGAGGACACCCTTTGTTAGCCAGTCCAGATTACAATCAGTGGTTTATCTCGGTCATAGGCTCCAACCCAGGGAGGAATGCTATGCAGCTGTAGAAAAGAAATGTCTAGCCATAGTGTGGGCACTGCAGAAACTTCAGCCCTGTCTGTATGGAAGGAAATTCACTGTTATGACAGATCACAACCCCCTAACATGGTTAAACAGAGCCAGCCAGCAAAATGCCAAGTTGCTAAGATGGAGCCTGGGGTTGCAAGCATATGATATGTCCATGCAGGGATTAGCAATGCCAATGCAGATGGGCTCTCAAGACAGGGAATGGGTAAGGTATACTCAGACAGACCTAACTCCCTCAAGCAGCATTTCTCAAGGATCACTTGAAAAACTAGCTTGAGTTCTCGGGGGAGGGGGGGTATGTGAAGATTGGGTGAAGATAGATGAAGGCTGCCAGCCTAGCCAGATAGAATTTTGCAGATAACTCTGTCATCTGTAAATATTAATGTAAGCCACAGGCTTGTTGTCTTAAATGGTAAAAATAGTGATACATGTGGAACTTGAAGAAAATGTAACAACAGTGCACTCTACTGACCAAGTAAAGCATGTTGTGACCCTTTGATGTTAGGACTCTGAGCCAATGAGTCTAGAGTGGGGCATCCTGCCTATTGTTTTAAGGCCAGAGTTAATGGAAAGAATTTGCATGCATAAATGTCAGTTAATATGTGACACCCGTGCCCTGGCCCAGCAATCAAGGGGCATATGATATAGGAGGAAAGGATAACAAATGCACACAGTAAAGTGCAATTTCCCTTAATAGCACACAGAGATCACAGTCAGTCTGGGGCTGGTCGCTCCCTTGTTTCCCAGGTCCCCAATAAAACTCCCCACTGGCACACCTATAGGGTCCAGATCTCAGCCTAGTGGGCAAGCTAAAACCTCCAGCACCCTCTGTCCAACCAGTGCTTTGTGTCCCTGCCCAAGTAGCTGACACACACACACACACACACACACACACACACACACACACACACACACACACACACACACACACACACACACACTTACTTTGAGAAGAGTTTATACAACCACACTGACACTCCTGGGGAGGTTCTCCAGCTGTGCCCTTTTCTTCCCAGACTATATGGTAGTACCAGCTGCCACCACCCACTAATATTTATCAGCTACTCAGAGGCCCTTAAAAGGGTGTTCAATTATCACTGTGCAATATTATTGTCCAATTGGTAGTATAGCCCACGGCTAAAGCTATTGGAGTGGCTTTGTGCAGTTTTACCAAAGGCATGCAAGTACTCTAAAGAGCTTAAATTATCTCTACAAAAACAGCCACAGTTGAAAGAGTTTAAAAATATTTAATAACAAATAGTCACAACATAAGACAATATTTTTTACTACACAGTGCTAGTCAAGAGTTCAGAGATCACAGAGAAATACTTAAAATAATTCAGTAGTACAGTTCTGACATCACAGAAAAACACTTAGTCTAATGTTTCTAGTTTCTAGCTATTTCTAAGAGAAAACACAAGTCTAAGATAAACTTACATATATAGCAAGACAGTGCTGATGAGTTGGATGGTCAAGACAAAAATGCTTAATGCTCTCTGATTCTCTCTGTTTTTAAAATCGCATTCCTGGTTCACATTACATCATTCTTCTCACTTCCCTGGGTTACATTACATCATTCTTCTCACTTCCCTGGGTTACATTACATCATTCTTCACACTTCCCTGGGTTCCCAGGCTAACAGAAACTACATTTACATTCTTCACCTCTGGGCAGAAACCAGAGCAATAAAGGACATTTATGCATGCAAATTCTGGCCATTAACTCTGGCCTTAAAACAATAGGCAGGATGACCCACTCTAGACTTACTGGCTCCAAGTCCTAACATCAAAGGGTCACAACATGCTTTACTTGGTTAGTAGAGTGCACTGTTGTTACATTATTTCCAGTTCCACATGTAACACTATTTTTACAATTTAAGACAACAAGCCTGTGGTTTACATTAATATTTACAGATGACAGAAGTATCTCCAAAATTCTATCTGGCTAGGCTGGCAGCTTTCATTTATCTTCACCCAATCTTCACACCCATTCCAAGAGAGGTATATCCCATATTGGACAGTTTCAACAGATGTCTCTTACTGTCCACAAAGTAGCTTTTGAGTTAAATGGTTGCTAATAAGATCTTTTATCTTTGGCGGTATCCCATTCTGCAATTTTTACCGTTGATTAAACTGCTAATTTAACTGTTATAAGCTTGTTTTTTGTGTTTTTTATTACCTGCACTTAGTTTAAAAGTTTGTTTGTTGTATTTAACTGTTGAGGTTGCCCACTCAAGTGCGCTAGCCTGTGCATTGAATATACTGTAATTCTCCTGTTGTTTTCCTGAAAAAAAACAAAAAAATATCCTTGTTTCCCACCTTTCCTAAACTAGAATAGTCCCTTATACAGGCTTTGCTGTATTCTGGACCTTTGGATAGTTCCTGTGTTACCCATTTCCTTACTTGGATAGAAGGAAGTTTCTTTGCTCACAAGTGGGAGTGGGGAGCCTTGAGCAGCCTATCTGTCCCTGAAGGAGTGACCTCAGCACAAGAATCTTGTAGTAATTGGCCATTTTGGGCCATTTCTAGCTCTTTGAAGTTCCCTGCATAAAAACCTGCTTTAGCGCAGCTTTGCTCGATTGTGCGCATAGAGCAGCACCGCTTAATCGGGTTTAAACTATTCCCGGCTTCACAAAGTCTGCTCTTTACTTTTTCCCTTAGAACTGCTCTGTCTCTCAAATTAAACACCCTATTCTCAATCTAAGACCCTGCACTTGCCCAAATAAGCAATCTTACAATCTTGCACTAATAATCTAAAAGCACTACATCCTCATATACTCTCCACAATTACCTTGTCCCCTATTGGTCCTTTTTAATTAAGTGATGAGAGTTCCCTTTACTACTCTAGCATGTCCAAATTTCAGTTATTGGTTTCCTCTCCAGTCCAGCTGGTGAATCTGGGAATCTTGAGGCAATGTTACAACTGCCTCATGTACACGGACAACCCTCTCCTTCTCCAAACAGGTTCAAACATATGTGAGAGATGCAACCATATAGCCAAACTGGAGGCTGAGCTCTCTCACCTCAGAACTGGTGTAACCAGTCAGGAGGAGAAGGTAACCTCACACAACACTAATCCAGTCTCACATAGTCCTACCACAACAGCAAACCAAACACATAAACACACAAAAATATACTCGGAGGCTCTAAATAAAAATCTACTTAAGCAGCAAAGACCTCCAAAGCAGACATCCAAGCAAACGCTACCCCACAGCAAAACATGTGCAACACATAGCTCACAAAGTCAGTGTGCCAAACAGTCACAGCCCTTAAGGCTGAATAACACACCTGATACACTTGTAATTGGTGATTCTATAGTCAGACACACTGACGTCCCACTCACCAGGCTGAACAAGGAGAAGGTCACAGTGAGCTGCCTGTCGGGCGCTAGGATCCGCCACATAACGCAAGCACTCAGGTCACTCCAAAGCAAGTACAAATATGACTCTGTCATAGTACATGCTGGTGTGAATGACCTGAGACGTACCTCCCTCGACTACATGAAAAGAGACATAGAGGAGCTCTCCGATCATGTAGCCCAGGCCGGTATGACCCTGACCTTGAGCAGCATCTTACCCTCACCTAGAATGATGCCACAGTATAAAGACAAAATTATCGATTTTAACAATTGGCTAAAATTTTGGTGTCATTCAAAGGGGATCCAGTGCCTGTCAACCTGGGATGACATGCTCGATAAGCCACGTTGCTTCGCTAGGGACGGCTTGCACCTGTCACACCTGGGCTTTCGGATACTGGCAAAGGCTCTTGCCACCCCCATAGTGCCATTTTTAGGCAAGGCTCAAAAGACAAACCCACCTCCATAGAAAACACAAAGAACAAGAAACTAAGGGTAATGCTGCTAAACGCCAGAAGTCTAAACCTCAAAATGCACGCACTCGAAGCTCTCCTCAGTATGGAGAACATCGACATCTGCGCAGTGACAGAAACCTGGTTCAAGGCTCCAGAGAGCACCCCAGCACTACCAGGTTATACCTCATATCATGCTTTTCATCCCCAAAACTCAGACCGAACCACAAAAGGAGGGGGAGTATCCATATTTATCAAGGATACCCACACCTCCAGGTTAGTGGCGTTGCACGAAGCATCACAAACCATCCATGTGCAACTAACAGTGGGCAAAACTGCCTTTCAGTTTATAGCATGCTACAGACCACCGTCTCAAAATCAGGAATCCCACTCGGCTTTCCGGAAAACATTGGAGAACATGAAGATCTCTCCAAACACCATTATACTGACTTCAACTACCCAAACATAGACTGGGAGCATTACTCAAGCCCCAACACCCTAGCCCAAAGGTTTCTGGAATTTATAAACTCAAATGCCATGGAACAACTAGTCACAACTCCCACAAGAGGGGAAAACATACTTAACCTGATCATCACCAACATGGGGACCCTATGCTCCACACCAGAAGTATACCCCTCATTGGTAAGATCAGACCATAAATTAATTTCATTGGATATCCAAAACCCGACCCCACCCCCAGCCCAGAAAACCACAGTGAAAAACTTCTCAAAAGCGAACTTCACACTTCTCAAAACCGAGGTGGAATCCTTCAAGGCCCCCGGGCCAGTGGAAACTACGGCCCAAACCACAGAATCCTATATAAATGCATTCTATGGACACCTCCAGGAATGCATGGATCATGCTATCCCAAACAAAACCAAGACCCAATCGTCCAAAGGCAGGCGTCCAGTCTGGTGGACCCCAGCCATAAATAAGTTGTACAACAGAAGGAGGAAGCTACTACATGATAGAGCAAAATCCCTAAAAAGGAAGGCATCTCTGATCAGTACTAGCAAAAAATTACGATCCCTCATAAAATCCTCCAAGGCCAGCTTCAAGAGAAAAATTACACAGGACACTAAAGACAATCACAAGGCTTTCTTTAGCTATGTTAGAAACCTGGGGTGCAACTCCCAGATATGCTCAGAGTTGATTCTAAACGACAGAAAATACACTGAACCCACAGACATTGCCAACATCCTGGCAGACATGTTCAGTGCAAACCCCCCCCCCCCCCAAAGAGCAAATATCTATCTCAGCAGAGTGCAGCCTCCCTAACATCTCAGATGCTCAGGTGAAAGCCGCCTTCTCCAAAGCAAAAAACACTGCTTCAGTGGGACCAGACGGTGTCCCGGTTTGAGTACTACATGAACTCCAAGAAGAACTAAACCCTCACGTAAAACTGCTGTACAATCTCGGCCTCACTGTAGGATATGTACCCAAAGAATGGCGTACAGCAACAGTGGTCCCACTCCACAAAGGTGGTGCCTCAACGGACCCTGGTAACTATCGCCCCATAAGCCTGACTAGCCTTATCTGCAAGACCATGGAGAAGGATCATCATGGAACTCATAAACAAAGACATTGGGGACCTACAGACACTAGATCCTACCCAGTTCGGCTTTGTCAAGGGCAGATCCTGCCTCTTGAACCTGGTCGACTTTTTTGAAACACTCACCAAGGCCATAGATGAAGGGAAGGTAGTCCACACAGCCTATCTGGACCTCGCAAAGGCATTTGACACAATACCCCACTCGGGCATCATAGATAAGCTATCCAGCTTAAATATAAACCCCTATGTCATAAGATGGGTTGCTAACTGGCTCAAAGACAGAACCCACAGAGTCAGAATTGCCAGAGCCATGTCAAACTCGAAACCGGTTACAAGTGGTGTCCCACAAGGCTCTGTCCTGGGACCTCTCTTGTTCAGCATATACTTCTCCGAGGTACAGGCCAACACAGGAGGACTATGGCTGACCAAGTTTGCAGATGACTGCAAACTGGGCGCCATAATTGACTCTCCAGCTGACACGAACATCCTCCAAAAAGGTCTCACAGAGACGGATAACTGGTGCCAGAGCCATGGCCTAAAGCTAAATGCCAAAAAGTGTATAGTCATACCCTTTGGCAAAAACAAAGTGCCCACAAATTACCACATAGTTGGTAACCCATTAAGTACGGAAGAAGAAATTAGGGACCTAGGGACCCAAGTTGATAGCAATCTCTCCTTTGACAACCACATTGCCAAAGTGGTTAGAAAGACCTTCTACATAGCCCACCTTATCACAAAAGGATTCACATCTAGATCAAGTGAGGTAATAGTGCCCCTTTATTCATCCCTCATCAGGCCCATCATAGAATACAATGCCCCTTTCAGGATGTACCTTACCCAACACCTGCAGCAACTAGAAAGACCCCAAAAGTACCTCACAAAGAGGATCAAGGGACTCAAACAGATCCCATATGCTGCCCGGTTAAAAAAACTCCAGCTCTACTCAGTTGCATACTGCCTACTTCTATGCATGACATACAAAGCTATGTCCAACCCAGAATTAATGGACATGCTCCACCTCAGAAAATCTAAACCCCTTAGAACCACACACTCGAGGGATTTGAACCTCAGCACAGAAATAAATAGAACATGCTGGAGGGAAAAATTCATAACCCAGAGGCTCCCTTCGCTCTGGAATAAAATCCCAGTCCATGTTAGGCAGAGCACCTCACTGACTCTCTTCAAGAGGAATCTTGATGAGTGGATGGGAGATCGTAGGTTTACCCCGGGGATTACTTCTGTGTCACTACTAGACAGAGGCACAGTAAACTAACCTTAAAAAGGGCACAGCAAACTCAAATCAAAGGGTGGCGAAAGCCAAACACACTCGGGCTAGGCTTATAAATGCCCCAGGGCAGTTAGCCTAGTATGAACCTATGAACCTATGAACAAGTGCCATAATGTCTTTTAGCTGATTCTACCTCAAGGATGCTATGTAAAGGATACTTTATCCCAAATTTAGCTTAGTGGCCTCCTTTAAGCTTCCATTATTTTCACTGATGACTAGGTTAATCTAAAAAGCCAGACTGCACAAGTAATTCTAATTGTATACCTTCCTTTTGACCCAGTCAAACTTGGTTCCTTCTTTTTCAGTTACATCTTTTCTACAAACCTTTGCGGTTCTGACCTTTCAAGATGCTGCTGACTCACTCTTTGGGCAAACGTCATCCAAGCATCTATGTCCTCAATTGATGGCATGATTGTTACTGTTCTTGTGACTGTTGATGATAAGGTTGCTTAACTTATTTCTTCCATTGGAGTTTGCACTGTAATTTTCAATGGGTGGAGCACAAGTGTTTTGATAAAATCAAATTTTGTTCTCAAAATTTCATATCTTGAAACTGTAGGGGGTCACTAAAGAAGAGTATATGGCAAGCTCTTCAGCACAAACTGTATTTTATTGGTAATATTCTTTAAATTTTAGGTCTTAAACTGGATTTTATAGGTCACAGTAAACACAATAACTAGTAAGATGTCCATCATATTGGTCACTGCTGCAGTAGCCTTAGCTATATAGGTATATCCTGCCAAAGATATAACAGCTGACCAGCTTCTAAAGTTTCAGGACACCTTCCACTCACTCAGACCATCGGTCAGCTTGAGCTGAGCTGATTAAAAAGACTGATTTGGGTGCCAAACCCTTCAGAACTTTCCTGTAATTGAAGATAGTGCTCCATTGTGGGCTTTCAAGGATCAACAGTCAGCTTGTGCTGTTCCTTTGCTGGGCAGATGCATTTTCTTGGGGGAAAAAAAGACTTCCACATTAACAAAATGTTGTTTTATTTTGCTTTCTTGCTTAAGAAATTATTTTAAAGCTAGAAGTTTGTGTTTCAACAGACCATCACAAGACTTAACTGCACTTATAAACTGAAGTGTACTTGTTTCTTGTCAGTTTAAAAGTAGTTAAAAACATTTTTTCCATGCAGAGAAATTGTTTTTATTTTACTTTTTGTTTTAAAGTGCTTTCATGTGAAAAAAGTAAAACTTTAAATTTTTATTGGCTTATGCTGCTTGTTTTCCCAGGATAAGAAGCACCATTCCTGGCTTGACCATGGAGCAATCTACTGGTCCCACAGACAGTCCTTCCTGCCACAAGTTAAGCAAACAACCTTTGCCACCACAGTAGGCTAACAATATGCTTCATCAGCAGGTGGATGACTCTGCTATGGCTGTAGCTTGTTCCTCAGCCCACTCATCTTTTACCCCAGGTATAGCACTTACAGCACTATGGTTTAGGGGGTAGCCACATCATCTGCGACTGTTTGGGTCCGCTAAGTGGGCAAGGGAGAGCCACTCTTATCAGCCGTTGGAAAGGAAACAGAGAAGTCTTCCCAGTTTGGTTATAATGTTGTGCCCATCCATGGCGAAACTGCTTCTACCATTAATAATTCTATTGGCTCCATTTTTCATTTCAAAAAGAAACAGAAATCTAAACATGTATCAGCTCCTCCTCCTCAAATGTCCATAGACAAGATTTTAAATTCTCATTTGGATAGAGATTTAGTTTTTGGTTTTGGTGCTGTGGAGGTTATCAAAAGTGTGATTAAAAGGGTACATTTCTACAGGGAATCTCTAATAGTTTACTGGGTCTGGCTCTGGGTTTAATTAAGACTGTTGATCCTTATTATAAAGTGGTTTCTGGTAAAATAAAGAGGGATGCATCTTTTCTTGAAGAGATTCAAGATTCTGAATCTGGGCAGGAAGATGAAGGGACAGATGCAGGGTTTTCTCATCAGTTTTCTGATTCAGTCTCAGAGGAGAGCTCATTTTCCAATTCACCTTGTGTGGAGTTCTCTTTCTCTGTGACTGTTTGCAGAATATTCCAGTGGGAAGAACAATATGATTTTTCAGTCCCTCAGAAAATACTTTGAACTGTATAAAAGAAATGTCTAGAACCTTCACCTATTCCTCCAGTTCTGTCAGCTTTGGAGGATGTATATGTCACTGCCTGCAGTTTTCCTGATAGTCAGTCTGCCCCTAAAAGGCAGATAGAATGTATAAAGTTCTTCAGTCTTTTAAGGTTTTATACACTCATACAAAATCTGATCCAGCAGCTATAGCTTTAGCTATTTCCACTACTGCTAAACATTTGGTTAATTCCAACCCTACTCTTTCTGACAAGGACTGGAAAATCATTGATAAGTATGGGGAAAAAGTGTATGCTTCTGCAACTTTGATTTTTCAGAATTTTGAATTGTCAGGCTCATATATTAAAGTTTATTCTGAGTAACTGTGAAGGTGTGAGGAAAGGTTTGTCTGCAGTTTCTTCTTGTGAGTAAAAATCTGCTTTAAATAATTTAGTTTCTTCCACTGTACCAGTTGTAACTCATTGTTTACAGTGTGTTATTAACTTGGTTGATACTTCTTCCAGTGCTATGGTCACTGCTACTGTTTTGAGGTTTGCTTGACTGCTTTCTCAGAACCTCCCAGATGATGTGAAAAGTAAGATTTTAAATTCTCCTTTGGACAGATATTTAGTTTTTCGTTTTGGTGCTGTAGATATTGTCAAAAGTGTGATTAAAGGGGTAAGTGCCTACAGGGAATCTCTTTAGATCTTTCAAACTTCCTTTTTCAAATTTGCTAAGGGTGTCTAACCCTTCTTCCAATTTCAGCAAAAAATAAATAAATAAAAAATAAACAGTGGACTTCCAAAATGGCTGCAGATTATTGAATAGCAGCTTAATTCTAGCTCTCCTCGTGTGAAAACAGAAATTTAGCAGAGAAAGCCAGGGGACCTGGATTTATGAGTAAATTTCAGTAACTAGTGAGTGCACTGCCTGGATGCCAGGAAAAAAGAAATGCAGAGGACCTGAAGGAAAATCAGCTATAAAGGCAATGAAAAAAACACTGACTAGGAAAAGTACAGTAGCTGTTCAGCAAAATAAAGTGCAAGCTCCATGCATGACTTTTAGTAAACTTGAGGAAAGTATCAAGGAACTTCAAACAGACCTGACTAAAATAAATGAAGCACTGATGGAGAATATCAACTCAAACAATAAAAGTCTGGAAAATGGAAGAAGCTTTAAATAGATACTAAGATCAGGTGATAGAACTGCAAAACTCAGAGGTCAAAGTGAAGAAAAAGGATGACTGAATATCACACTACAGAAGAAGAGATTTTTCAAAAAATAATAGCATTAGAGGATGGAGGACATAGGAAAAACCTGAGATTTTCTGCTGTACCTGAGAAACTGGAAGGAGGAGACTACATGAATTTTATGAAAGCGCAAATAAGCAACTGGACTGGTATTGCACAACAGAAATTTTAAATTGAAAAGCCACATCGTGTGTATGCTCCAAACCTGGCTGTGAGAAAACAACCATAGTCCTTTAATAGTAAAAATGCAATCTTACCAGCTGAAGGAGTTGATTTTGGCTAAACTGTGGCAGAAGGACAAAGTACTAAAAGTGGGAGACAGCTGAGTCTTTGTGGAGGATGACTACTCATTGTACACCAGGCAGATAAGGACTACATTTATTCTGTTATTTAGGGAATGTTGAGTAGTAGGCATGAGATTCAAACTGCTGTACCCAGTTGTCTTCAAAATATTTTTCCCTGGAGGAGCAAAAACATTTTTTGATGAAGTATATGCTAAGGAAGAAATGCAAAAGTTTGTCCAACAAAAAGTAAGCTGTGAAACAAAAAGAGATGCTACTTGTTCTTCTGGTAATAGAGACCATATAGAGACTGTGCCTGTAAAACCTTTTTCAGTGTTTCAACAGAAAATGCTTGAAATAGAGAAAAAAAGCACAGGAGTTGACTAGAACAACTGAGAGTATCCTGGAGATGAAGCAGAGACAGGTTTTTGGGGATGGAGATGAAGAGGAATGGAACAAGAAAATCAGGAAATATTGGACTTTCTTAGGGTTTGTTAAACTTGCAGGGAGCACTAAAACATATGTCCTAATTCATGCCATTAACGCTTAGAGACTAAAATCAGTAACTTGGAAATTGACAAATGTGGGATTACAAAGCAATAACTTTATTTGTAAAACTGGACAAAACAAGAAAATCTAGAAATATTGGACTTTTTTGGACTTTGTTAAACTTTTAGGGGACTCTAAAGCATATGCCCTACTTCATGTCATTAATGTTCCGAAAAATACTCAGGAGAGGGGAAGAGGAAGGAGAAAGTTAATTGCAAGTAAAACCATTTTTTTTTCTTAATAGTATTATTTAAGTGGTGCATGGCATGATTTTCTTTGCATATTTTTTTCAGTTATTTTTAAGTGTAATGGGGATATAATGTAAATAGGTATTCCTGTTTTTTCTTTTTGTTTCTTTCTACCTCCTCTCTTCTTCATTTCTAAAAAAAACGTAGGCACTGCAATGTAAAAAAAAAAAAAAAAAAAAAAAAAAAAGGATCTGGTTAAAAGAGCATGACAAAAGAAAAAAATAGTTTTCTTTTTCTTATTCTTGCATAGGGGAATGACTGGGTTAAGGCCATTAGCTTTACCTAATAACAAGTTTTAACAGAAAGCAAGTAAATGTAAAAGAATAGTGAATATTATAAGGCTTGTTTTCTAGTAAACAGTTTTGTATCTGGTTCTGATGTCACTAACAGACAATCTGATAAAGAGAAAAGGCCTGGAGAAAATGTCTTTGAAAGCATTCAAGTGTTTTCCCAGCTGAGAGAGTTATACATTTAAGGCAAAACCAGTCAGAACTTAATAAAATCGCAGGCTCAATTATCTGTCTTAGCATGGATAATATTTTTCTGTTTAGCTTGAGTCTGTGTGTGTGGCTGTCAGTTTGGAACTTTTGTTCCTATTGGGAAGGTAAAAGGTAAAACTTCAATATTTGAAAACGTACATAGTTTTGTGTGTTATTATTAATGGGTTTTGGGGGCATTTGTGTGTGTGTGTGTGTGTGTGTGTGTGTGTATTTTTCTTTGATGGTGTTTAATAAAACAAAAAGGTCTGCAAGATGTGACATAGGCTCAAATGGAAATGGCAAACAGTTGTCTAAAAGATTAACTTGGCAAACAGTGAATGCGTGTAACACAAAAGTTGAAGCTAGACATTTAACAAAAAAGCTGTTATACATAAAAGGTGGAAGTAATCTGTCAAGAATATGGTGCTTTCTATAATATTTTAAATGTTAATGGTCTCACAGATCAATACAAAAAAGAAAGAGTAGTGAAATATATTAAAAAATGTAGAGTGCAAATAGCTATGGTACAGGAGACAAACTTGGAAAGAAATGAACGTGAATTTGATAAAGAAAGGTTTTCAGGATGGTTATTCAGCAGAATACATGAGGCAAATAAAGAGATGGATACTTGTGTTAATTGCAAGAGGAGCTGCAATAGTAATAGAAGAGGATACAAAAGACAATAATGGTTTATTTGTAGTACTAACTGGCTACTGGTAAGGGAGGAGGATTACACTGGCATGCATTTATATTCCACCGAAAACTGCAATAATGAAGCTTAAGAAAATTCTGAGAGAGATAATTGGCTTTCAGCAAGGAATATTACTTGTATGTGGGGACTGGAATTTGCTTTGCAATAGTAAAGATGTGTATTTGGGGCCCAGACAAGAATATAAAACAAAAGAAGATAGATTTTTAAAGACATTTATGACAATATTTAGCATGGAAGATGTGAACTGAGTACTAGGAGTTTGGAGAGGTTTAACATATTATTCCCAAAGATACAAAAACTGAGGTAGGCTAGACAGAATTTACATTTCACTTTGAGACAGTTACCAAGGCTATAGACAAGGGAAAGGTGGTACACACAGCCTACCTAGACCTTGCTAAGGCCTTCGACACCATTCCCCATTCTGGTATTATAGGCAAGCTCACCAGCCTGAACATAAACCCCTACGTCACAAGATGGGTCGCCAACTGGCTCACGGACAGAACTCACATGGTGAGAGTTGCGGGAGCTAGGTCCGACTCTAAACCGGTTACAAGTGGTGTTCCCCAGGGCTCAGTCCTAGGACCCCTCCTGTTCGGCATATTCTTCTCAGAGGTACAGGCAAGCACAGGAGGACTATGGCTGACCAAGTTCGCAGACGACTGTAAACTAGGGGCTGTAATTGACTGTCCGGCTGACACAGACATCCTCCAAAAGGGTTTCATTGAGACAGATACCTGGTGTCAAAATCATAGCCTCAAGCTAAATGCCAAACAGTGCATAGTCATCCCCTTTGGAAAAAACAAAGTACCCACAAACTACCACATAGGTGGTAGTTCCCTAAATATGGAAGATGTAATAAGGGATCTGGGGACCCAAGTAGATAGTAATCTCACCTTTGATAATCACATTAAAAACAAAAAGGCTAAACTGGAAAGCAGATCCAGAAAACTGTAATGAAAATGTGAATGTTGAGCACCAATTTTATTCCGAAATGCTTTTCGTTCAGCTCAATAGCCGAACTTCCTTAGACCAACAACAAAGCACAAACTGACACCAATGCTCATAAATACATCTCCCTACATGAACGTGTTAAAACCAATCAACATTTAAAGAGACTGTGCTACAAAAGGAACACATTAAAATCTACATAATGTATTTAATATTCCTATTTTTATCATCAATTTGTGAGGTTTTAAAATGGTATTGATGTCTTTATTCATCATTATATGTAGATTTTAATGTAAGCTTTATTACACACAATACGTATGATTAATTAAATGTTTTTATATTCAGTGTTACTTTTGTAGCACAGTCTCTTTAAATGTTTATTGGTTAACACATGTTCATGTAGGGAGATGTATTTATGAGAATTGGTGTCAGTTTGTGCTTTGTTGTTGGTCTGAGGAAGTTCGGCTATTCAGCTGAACGAAAAGCGTTTTGGAATAAAATTGGTGCTTAACGTTCACATTTCCATTACAGTTTTCTGGGTTTGCTTTCCAGTTTAGCATTTTTGCTTTTTTTTGGAGTTTGTTTATTTTGTTTGATAATCACATTGCCAAAGTGGTTAGAAAATCCTTCTACGTGGCCCACCTAATCACAAAAGGGTTCGCATCCAGATCTAAAGAGGTCATTGTGCCCCTCTACTCATAACTCATCAGACCCATCATAGAGTACAACGCCCCATTTGGGATGTACCTTACAAGACACCTGCAACAGCTGGAAAGACCACAGAAGTACCTTACCAAGAGGATTACTGGCCTTAAACAGTTGCCCTATGCAGCTCGACTGAAGAAACTCCAGCTGTACTAGGTTGCATACTGCCTACTCAGAGGTGATCTCTGCCTGACATACAAGGCCATGTCCAACGGAGAATTGATTGACATGCTCCACCTAAAGAAAACCTTATCCCCTTGAGCCACATGCTCTAGGGATCTAAACCTCACCACAACAATAAATAGGACGTGCTGGAGGGATAGAGTCCTGTCCCAGAGACTTCCCATGCTTTGGAACAAGATTCCAATCTACATTAGGCGAAGCTCCTCGCTAACACTCTTCAAAAGAAACCTTGACGAGTGGATGGGAAACGGAAAGTTTACCCTGGGGATCACTTCGGTAGCTCTGCTGGACAGAGGCATAGGGAACTAATCTAAGGGGGTGGTGAAAGCCAACACATTCTGGCTAAGCTTATAAATGCCTTCAGGCAGATAGCCTAATACTTACCTATGAACCTATAGGAACATGTGAATTTAATTGAAGGTTTTGATAATCACCCAATAACTATTTCAGGTCATGCACCAGTAATAACTAAAAAACACAGGGTAATGAAATAAAAATGAGACACTGGAGCTTTCCCACCTATCTGTTGATAAGAGAGAAATTTAAGGAATGGGTAGTGGAAATTATTCAGGAGCTATTAGAGAAGATAGAAATTTCTTCTGAAAATATAGCTAGGGAGTGAGATAGAATTAAAGTTGAGTTTAAAAATAAGGTGGAAATAAAAGAAAGGGAGATATGGTTAAAAAGCAACAAGAATTATTTATTGGGACTGACAAATGTTAAAATGTTGCAAAATAGGGAGAACTTCACAGAACAAGAAGAGGAGCAACTGCAGAATGCTAAACAGAAAATAAGGGATTACTTATATAATATGCATGAGTTTAGAAAGATTGCTGTTAAGCAACTGTTTTTGATAACTATAGAGCACAAAAACTTTTAGAAACACCAACTCGGGCAACATAAACTAGAAAGGGCTGTCACCATGCTTTGGGAGCCTATAACAGGGAAGATAAGGCATCCTGTAGATGTATTAGAAATATTGCAGAAATTCTATGAAAGTCTGCATAAAGCAGAGAAGTATGGAAATCAAGAAAAGGCTGAAATTGAAATGTTTATGGAAGAATTAAAGATGCCAAAGTTAGAGGTAGAAGAAGCTCAGTTACTAACAGGACAGAGAAGATGAGATAAAAAGGGTGATGTATAATAAGTCTGTAGGAAAGTCCCCAGGAATAGATGGTATTCCTGTGGAAGTTTAGAACTAGGAGGGAAAAAGCTGATACAGATATGGAGGGTTTTGTTTAACAGTATTTTAAGAGGAGAGGAAAAGTACCAACATCCTAGAAGAAAGTGGTGGTAGCTGTAATACCTAAAGAGGGTAAAGCTCCATCAGATCCAGCTTCATCTAGGACCATTTCAATACTAAACTGTGATTATAAAGTGTTTGTCTGTAATGGCTTAATGAATGGCAAAGTAATGCCATAATTGATAGATATTGATCAGTGCAGTTTTGTGCAGGGGAGGCAAATATTTTACAACATTAGCAGAACACTGATGATCCAGAGGGAAGCAGAATGTAAGAAAATACCACTGGTGTTGGTGGGTTTTGGTGCAGAGAAGGCATTTGACAGAGTAAGCTGGGACCTTATGAGCAGAGCAATGGAAGCATTTCATTCCCTGATAAAATTATTCCAAAGTATTACTCTAACTTTAAGGCTAGTCTTGACTGGATGGGTAAACACAAATTTACACTAAGATTATCAAGTACAGCCCAGTTCAATATAGGAAGTGAGGACTATTAAGCGTTTGAAAAGAGAAGCACAAACGTTTAAATGTGTGCTCTTAAAGGTGCATATGGCTATGCATCTGATACTACTTTATGATCAATTACCTTGTAATGTTCCAGTGTTCCTAATGCTTTGTGGGAAGAAGGTCTCATTTCAGTAATCAACAGGGCTTACACTGTAGGCATTAGGATCACTCACTGATGCAACATTTCCAGGCTGAAACTTAACTCCCTTTCCCATCATGCATAACACACACACACTCGCAAACACACACACACACACACACACACACACACACACACACACACACACACACACACACACACACACACACACACAAAACCTCAATTGCTGTAGTCAGTATAAAAAACTGTGATAGAAAAGGAAGAAACAGAAGATAAAATCAAAGGTGGGGATGAAAATGTGCATTACCAAAAATGGCCTGCTGTTACATTAAGTATATAACTTTCATATCTGGTAAGTAGATGCCCATCTTCAGTAAAGAATAGGTCACAGGCCCTAGAAGATGGACCTCCTTGGTGGTTACTAAACTGGAAACAAACCCTTGATGACAGTATTATTAACAAAATCCTAGCTAGTTGTGCTGGCACAAGTCATATTTCACTACCCTACTTCTCCCTGGCATATTTTTCAGAGTTTGGGCACATAGTTTTCAACAATTGATCTGTTTATGAGAGTGGAGATTGGGATAGCAATAGCATCTGCTGTGAGTTTCAAGAAATAGCTGGGGAGTAGGTCGGCTGCTGTTGAAGGTT
The DNA here is from genome assembly GCF_019279795.1 of Protopterus annectens. NCBI lineage: Eukaryota > Metazoa > Chordata > Ceratodontiformes > Protopteridae > Protopterus > Protopterus annectens. Next base: position 738,671,360 of record NC_056734.1, on the reverse strand, counting down.
TTTAGTTTGGAGAGCATGCTTTTGATTGAAGTGGTGGAAACTGTTTTGAGGGTAAAGCTTGTATTAGTGTTATTTGTGTTGGGGGGATAGTGAGGAAGGAACTGTCCTGTGATACTAAGGATAGAATTGAGTTCACAAAGTGGGAGTTGAATTGTGTTTCGATGGGAACTTTAGTGTCAGGGGTGGTTGGTTTGGGGGTAGCCTTTTGGGTGGGTTTTAGTAGCTGGTTTACATTTTTCCAAAATTTTGGGGGGTTGTGTTGGTGTTTAGTTTGTAATGTCATGTAGTAGGATTTTTTTGTCCAGCCTAATGCATTTTTTTGCATGGTTGCACAGTTCTTGGTACTTAGTTAGGCTTTATGATTCTTTGTTTTTTTGATAGTAAAGCCAGGCAATGTATCTGGACTTGAGGATTTGTTTGTTTTCTTTACTGAGCCAAGGGTTTGTAGAGGTTCTAACCTTGATTTTGTGCAATGGAGCGACATTGTCTAGGTGTTGTAGAAATGTTTTGTTGAAATATGCTACAGCCTGGTCAAGTGGGAAGGTTTTTAGGGGGGGTCCAGTCACAGTTACAGAGTAAAGTATTGAGGACCTCAGGAGAGAAATTATTTTGTGTTTCTAGTGGATATATATATATATATATATATATATATATATATATATATATATATATATATATATATATATAGTTAGTGGTTTTGCATATGCTTGTTTCCACTATGTATAAAGTATACTATGTTGTGGTCACTTAAGGTGTCTAGGAGACTGCCTGCGTGGGGGTACAATGTGGGGTTGTTAGTTAGGACCCAGTTAAGGATAGATTCCCTTTTAGATTTTTTATCACATCTAGTTGGAATTTGGACTAGCTGCTGGTAGCCACAGAAATGTATTAGATTACTTGGTGGTTCCAATATGCAAGTGAACCAATCTAGGTTGAAATCCCCAAGAATAAGGGTTTCTTGCGAGTATGTGGAAGAACAACAGGATCAGAAGTCTTCAAGGCTAGCAGGTGTATTACCAGGTGGAATATATATCACAATTGTGGTGGTGACCTTTTTAGGGTGAAGTTGAAGTTGTGAGATAAGTATGTCCCAATTATTGGGGGAGGGGTAGGAGTTTGGTAATTGACGTACAGTTAAGTTGGACTTGTACAGTAAGGCAGTTCCACCCCCTTTATGAAGTGGTCTGTCTTGTCTAATGATATTGTAGCCAGTAGGTAGAACTTCTGAGTTAGCTATGTTTTTATTTAGCCAGGTTTCTTTTAAAGCAACTATGTCTGGGGAGTAGTGTGCTATTGTGGCCTGGAGTTCAGGTATTTTATTTTTGATACTTCTAATATTAATATTTAGCATTCAAAGATGGTTGGTTTTGCTGCTGTTGTTGATTTGCCCAGGGATGAAGATAGTGGGTGTGGTATGTTCTGACATTTGTGTTGGAGCAGTTTGTGTTGGACAGGATGGATTTGGGCCTGGGTTGGGGTGGATATCCCCACTTATGGTGAGCTTGGTGTTAAAATGGTGATACAGATGTTTGAGTTTGGTGAGAAGTGTGAGAAAGTATTGTGTTTTTTTGGAGTAGGAATGAGAGCATATGTGTTTAGTTCTGAATTGGTCCATTATGTAGTTCTTGAACAATTGTGGGCAGATATTATTATAATGTGTGGTATATGTATATGAGAATGCATAATATAGTGTTGTGCTGCTAGGTTTAGGGATATTGCTAGAGTGATAACTTGTGGTGTTATGAAGAATTATGAGAAGACAGACTAGACTTAGTTGTGTGATAGTCATGGATATAAAGTTTAAATTGGTTCTAGGTGGGGGTCTGAATAGGAATTATAGGGTTGCCTAGTGGAAATGAGAGTGATTGGGAGTATTTTATGTGGAGCAGGTTGGTGTGGTATAATGGGATCTGACTTGAGGAGCTGTGATTGGTGGAGGTGATGTGAGGGTGAGCTGTGGGTGTGGCTGTGATTACTGTAATTGTAGAGGTAGTGGGGGCAGGAGGGAATAGGGGACAGGGCAGTGGAGCAGAGAGTGCCCAAGCGTTAACGAGGGCGAATGGAGCAGGGCAGAGCCCACCAAGACAAGAGTAAAAAAGTAAGTCTTACTTTACAAATCAGAACACTTTAAACAAATTGCTGAAGAGCACTTGTGTCCCGGTGGGAGACTAGAAGTTTAAAGATGGCTCCATGCTCAGCAGGATTCTAATATAGACTTAGTATTGGGGGGGGGGGGTAGCACAAGGGGTGTAAACCAGGTGCAATGCAAAGAAACCAGAGAGGCAATTGGTGGAAAACTATCAGTGAAGGCCTTAGAGGGAGTAAGTAAGAATTTAAACTACCTGTAAAGTGAAGGAGAGAAGAAACAGCAAAGTTTATTAAGATTGGGAGTGTGTCTTCACATTGACTTGTTGATTAGTAACCAGTTTGTGCACAGATTAGAGTAGGGAGATGCATTAGCAATGAAGGTGAATGTATAGAGATGCAAATAAATAGGTGGGCCTCCAAGTGATACAAACTAAGGCAGAAAGCACTGAGAGGGCTGCTTGATGGTTAATTTAGTCACAGGGATCTGAATTAAATGTATGCTGTCTATTGGACAGTTAGGATTACTGCACTAGTGGGGGGGGGCACAAGGCTACAACAGTCAGTTGTATTAGCACGCTGAGAACTACTAAGAAATACTGCTAATGTAATAGCGTCACTCTCATAAAATATACAAGTAGAATGCCTGGGTGGACTGACCCTGCTTTTGAGGTTCAAAATGTATATCCTTGTTTAGTTTTGCAGTACTGATTCCTTCTTATACTGTATGGGTAGAGTGGTAGCCGCAGACTGCAGATTTGCTTGAGTGTGCTCTGAAGAGAGAGAGAGAGAAAGGAGAGGATGAAGCTAGTAGAAGGAGACAAAGACAGGTCAAAGGAAGTAATGAGGAGGTAGGAGGGTGTAAAATATACAAATCTGAGGATAGTGTGGATAAAGCAGGAGAATAGATGCTACTTCTACAGTCTGAGAGTGCTTCAACAGTTACCACATCACAGTGCCATAACTTAGTTGGGAAACAGGTTAATAAATCATGCACAATACAGGGTTAAGTTGCCATTGTCTGCAGGAATGATTTCTGCTATATGTTCTGTGGCTTTACTTATAAAGCTGTTGAGGCTGATGGGCTTATAATTGCCTGGATCTGTACAGGGGAGCCACCCCTGTGTAGAAGAGTCACAGTAGCTGTTTTCCAGGCATCAGGCACAAATCCTGCTGACAGGATGAGATGGAATAGTTTAGATAGAGTCTCTGGTAGTGCATACTTGGTACTGATGAGAATCTCGGCCTGTATGTTGTCTGGTCCCATGGAACTATTACTTTTAGTCTGATCCCATGGAACTATTACTTTTAGTCTCTGACAAGGATTCTAAATCATGTCCAAAAGGGGTTTTTAGGGGATACTGAATTTTCAGAAATACTGGGGGAAACAATATGGGTAGGTGGGTAACATTAGCACTAAATTTGTCTGCTAATATATCAGCTATTTCCTTGGGATCGGAATATGTGATATCATCATAAATGAGATCAGTGCACTGGTGGACAATATTCTTTAACTTTGTGATGTAATTGGAGAAAGATTTATAGTTTTGTTTGATATCTGCAATGATCTTAGGCTCATAGTGTGCTTCACACTCTCTTTTAGTACTCTTTATATTCCTTGCTGGCATGTTTCACTGTGGTCCTGAGATAAAGGGATGGGGTCTCCTATAACTTTTCATCATTTTCCATCTTTAATTATGGTCAAAGTATGTAACTTTCATTTTGCCCCACTATATTGCCCACATTTCTCCTTAATTTATAAACATTGCTCCAGGTTTCCACTGAAAAGTTCCAAAGGATGACTGGGATTTATAAAATCAGACCCCATAATGAAATACATTTCTGTAATTCACCAGTTTTTACAATTCTGGTGATGTGATTTATGAGTTATTGAGGTCATGTAGTGGAACTGACATGACATGAGATAACTGTATTCTTTCTTTCTTTTTTGTTGCCGACACCTTGATGTTCCTATAACAACCAGTGTGGCGTTTTTCTCTGTCTGCAGGCATTTTCGAGTAAAGTGTGTTGAGCAGTCCCTTTATTTAACTTGCTTCTTCTTTTGACTCTCAGCTTTTTCATTGTTTATGTTCTTCATTCTTACCTCAGCACTCTTTCCAGCCTTATAAGGTTTTGTCCTCTATTCCCGTTCCCCTGAATCTGCTAAAAGCATTGCACCCTGATGAACAATTTTAGTCCATGTATTAATATTGCTGAGAATCTTGTCACTGCTGTACAAACACTCATACTCCTCTCCTCATGTCACCTCCCAGTCTTTCACCATCTCATGCTGTTGCTACTAACATTTGTACAATATTCACATGTCTTTTGCTGTTGCTGTTGTTTCTTGTCACTGGTAGCACTTTGATGAAGGCTACGGTGATTCATAGTAGCAAACATGCAGCTCCTTGATTGTTCTGTTTATTTCATTGTCCCCTTTTGTAGATTATTCATATCTATTAATGTGTGCGCCATGCTTTTGAGATCAGTTTGGTCACATTTTGGCCTTCCTGGTTATTGTTGACTTTGACGCCATTTCATCAACAACCCCCATTTTCCAATTTTTGACATGTTCAAGGTGTCCATCAGCTGTCGCCATCTCTCTCTCTCTGTTCAATGCCTCTCTTCTAACTTCTTCAAAAGCCAACCCTGACTGTCACAGGTCTTCTCCTTACACAAACCATCCATCTCTTTGCTGGATGCCCTCATTTCCTTTTACCTTCTTCCTGTTTGTCCCAAATCTTCTTCACCAAATAGTCTTCTGCTTTTTTGTAAATGTGCCCAAACCAGTGTAATCTATTTTTTTTTCACTTTGTCTGTAACTTGGAGCTGCTTGGGCTTCTGCTCTGATGTCTTCATTTCTTCTTCTTTCCCATAGTGTGCATCCTACCACTGATTTCAGGCACTTCATCAACTCTAGCTTACTCAACTGCTCTGCTTTAACTGCCCAAGTTTATGCAGTATACATTAGTAGTTTGCACCACGGTTTTGCACACCTTCTCTGACATTCTTCTGTCACACACTATACCTGACCAATACCGCTCAACTGTCCAGATTTTTGCCTTATATTTTTGGTCTGTTACTCATAACATTTGTATTTTTCTGGCATATCACTGAGAATTGGAGTCACTTTTAAAAATAACATAGTTTTCATTTCATTTCTCTGTTATTTGCTGAAGTTCTTCTTCAGAGTCTGCTTATAATGCCACATCGTCTGCATACAGCAGCTTTGTTCTGTTCTGTCTGACCTGTTTGCTAATGTAGTCCATCAACAGTATGAACAGCAGTGGGATAAGAGATGTAGCGTGATTCACACCCATACCTATTGAGAAACAGCCTGCACTATTCCTAACAGTGTTTCTGGAACTTTCAACCATCACAGGAGTGTCCAAATTATCATTCTTGGGACCTTGTCATATGCTTTCTTCAGGAGTTTGATACTGCTGTACTGCCAGCAGTTGTGAATGTCCCTTTTGTTCTTGTACACTGGCACTAGACTGTTTATTTTCTAGTCATCTGGATATTCCTTTTACTCCATACTGCTACAAAAACCATCTGGAGCAATTTTGTTGCCAGCTCACCTAACATCTTGGTCAAATCTGCTGTGGCTTCATCTGAGGTTGCTTATTTCCCTGACTTCATTTTCCTTAGTGCTTTTCTTACTTCTTATAGGATGGGCTCCTCTTTTTTTCATTGTAGGCAATGTCTGGGGCAGTACAGTCTCTGCAGGGTTTTCTTCATTCAGAAACTGCTGGATGTAGTCCTTTCATCTGCCTTTGATGTAATGTGGCCTGGTGGGCAGGTTGTTGCTGGTATCTCTTATGAGGATGTCTGATGACTGTCGTCTTTATCTTTCTGTCTTTGCCTTGCAACCTGAGTTTCTTTGTGTGATCTGATGACTCACTTTCTAGAAGATAGTAGAGTGCATCTGATGCCTTGTTCTTTGCTATTGTGTGTACTGTCTTAGTATATTTGTTAGCCAGCCAGTATGCCTCCTTAGCCTGGTCTGTCTTTTCTATCTCCCTTTTTTCATGCAGTCCTTATTTCCTGTGATCACTTTCTGAACTTCTGAATTCCACCTCCAGCTTTCCCTATGTACCTTATTTCCATACCTAGCTCAGCCGCATATCTGCTCTTGTAGTCCTCACACATACTGTTTTGAGACACTGCCGTTCTTCTTTTTCAGCTTCACCTATTTATTATTTTTCCAATGTTCTAAAGCTCTGAGTATTTTTTTGAACTATTGTGCTTTCTTTCTAGTCAATGTCTAGGTCTTCAGCCTAGTTTCTTTTAATCTTAGAGCCTACTCTGACCACTGCTTGCAGCTGATTGTGGCAACAAGTGGTTTATGCTGTGGACCAACTGCTTAACTTGGGATGGCTTTGCAATTGCTTATTCTACCCGAGTGCTCCTTCCATATTAGGAGGAAGTCTGCCTGAGTTGCATGTTGGCCACTCTTATATGTAATCTTGTGACTGACTGGCTCGTGCTAAACCATGTGTTGGCCACTATCAAATAATTTGCCAGGCAGAACTCTAGAAGGGCCTGTCCTCCTTTATCTCTGTTGCTCCAGTTGCCCCTGCCATTTGGACCCAGGCAGCACGTGCATCCTTTTCTGTCTGCACTATTGTATGCATTCATGTCTTTCCATTATCAACACCAGTTCATTCTGTACTGCTTTATCTAGTAGGCCCTGGAACTGCTGCTGGAATGTATTCTTTTTCCTCACTATCACAAGCCTTCTGTAGGCCTTAGTGACTGAAACCATGTGTATTTTCTTGACTGCTCTCTCCTTCTCTATTTAACCCATGTTTTCATCGAGCCACCTCATTATTAAATATTTCTCCTACAGTCTTATGGCATAGCCTTCTGTTTCTGTCCTCTGACCTAGTTAAATCTCCAACCTTATCTTCCATCTGGCCGAGTCTTGTACTCTACTTTGTTGTCTGGCAACTGCTAGGCATTCCATTTCATTCCACTTTACCTGATGTTCTTCATCTCACATTGCTGCAGTCCTGACACTTGGGTAGTCCGCTGTCCACGGTCGGCCCGAATATCAAAGTATAAGGCTGACGTCGGTCATGGCGCATTTAACTGACGTCAGGAAGTCAGGGTACAAATGCGCATGACCGGCGTCATATCCTCAGTCTTTTTTGCCGCATGGTCCGATGCAGAAGCAGCATTGCAAGTGCCGGTTGGCGTTCTGAGATTTTTCGATTTAGAAGTTTCAGACCGAGTTCAAAGTTGGCTAAGTACCCGTTGGGAATATTTTAGTTTTTCTTGCCTCAGTCATTTACCGGATGTCAGAAAAGTTAATAATTGTTTCTTGTGGGAAACAGATACCGCATAGAGATTATCATACTTTGTGTATTCCTTGCTTAGGGCCTGAGCACGACGTTGTTGGCTGTCGCTCTTGTGCTAGATTTAATAAACGCACTATAAAGAGACGGTTGGATTGTGCAAGGTTAGTCTTTGGGAAGCGGTGCAATTATAACATGCCGCCGGATGCTCCGGCGCCGCTTCTCGAAGAAGCGCAAGGACAAGGCAGTTAAGCCTAGGCTAGAAGAACCGTCTGTACCGGACGCCGGTTCTTTAGAGGTGTCAGTGGAGCCGGTGGCTCCACCGGAGATTTCTTTGTGTTCCCAGAGTGAGACCTTATTATTGCAGGATGTGGCCTCTCAGGAGGCAAGTCAGGCTGAGGGGGCTTCTCAGGTTACTATACTCCCCTCCCTTCCTAAGGTGGCTAGGCCCTCTCCTTCTGTTTCTAAGACTTCTCCCAGGAGCAGGCCAGGTTTAGCTTCAGTTGGTGTTCCTCCTAGCTCTTCAGGTACTATGCCCAAGAAGCATATGCTTAAAATGGCAGAAGATTTGATTACTTTAATTAGGGGTTCTATGCCCCCTCCTGATAAGAGACCTAGGATGGAGCCTGAGCTGGGGGGTTTTGAGCATGCTTCAGATGTTTCAGAGTCTTCGGCTGAAGACTTACAGGAGTACTCTCCTTATTCTGATTCTGATGTGGATGATTCTACTCCTTCTGCTACTCCTCCTGAGGATTTTTCTTTTTCAGAAACTCTTCATTCCATGAGGGAGCATTTTAAGTGGGAGGGTCAGGACTTCTCTGATTCCAGGAAACGGCTTAGGGAATTTCTGTTTTTACCCCAGCATAGGCCTTTGGCTATACCTCCTGTTTTGGATGTAGTGGAAGATGTTTTACTGAGGCTTCTCTTAATCCTGATTCTTTGCCTCCTGCTCCTGTTAAACCGGATAGGTATTACAGGGTGCCTGAAGTTCATAAGTATCTTTTAAGAGTCCTAGGGCAGACCCAGAAACTGTTAGCCAGGGGCCTAAGGGTGTTAAGGCTTCTGTTGTTAAGAATCCGGTTCCTACAGACAAGGAGGCTAGGGCCTTGGATAGATGGGGAAAGAAAGTTTATACTTCTTCCACTCTTGCTATGAGGGCTCTGAATTGCCAGTTTCACATGTTGAAATACCAAAACTATCTCCTTTCACAATTGAAGTCTAAGGTTGATGCTCTGGCAGTAGGTATTGATTGTAAAGAGTTGCAAGATTTAGTACATGTTTCTGAACAGGTGGGTAAGCATTCTTTGCAATGTGGTTTTGATGCTGTACAGGCCTCGTCTAGGGTGCCTGCCACTGGGACTGTTCTTCGCAGGCACGCCTGGCTGAGGGATCAGAATTTGTCTGAACATGTTAAAACAAGGATTTTAGATGCTCCTTTACAATCTGACGTGTTGTTTGGTCCTCCTGTTGAGACAGTCTTGAAGAAAATGGAAGACAAGGCTAAGTCTATGCAGACTGTTAAAGATTTTTTGCAGGTCCAGCCTCCAAAGTTTAGTAGAAATTGGCCTACTAAGGGGTGGACGTATCCTTCTTATGATTCCCAGTCTAGGGGTAGATCTAGACGTGGTAAGGGCAGAGCTCAGGGCTCTTTCAGGCCTAGGACAGGGAGTTCTCCTGCACAGGCTTCGGTGAGGGCAGGGGTCAGTCCTTTCGTAAGCAGACCCAATGACCTACCTTTTCAGCTGCCAGAGCCTGCTCGTCTGTCAGCACCTTTGGGAGGAAGGTTGGCACTTTTCAGAGAAAATTGGAGTTTAATTACCCAGGACAGATGGGTATTGGATATCATACACCACGGCTACAGGTTTTATTTCCATACCTTGCCTCCTTTCAAAGGCATGCCAGACGTTCCTCCTCAACAAAGAATAGAGGCTCACAAACAAGTTTCTCTGTTGCTCCAACTAGGGGCCATACAGCCGGTCCCTCTGCCAGAAGTGGGCCTAGGATTTTATTCTCGCCTGTTCCTAGTACCAAAGAAGGGGAACACGTGGAGACCAATTTTGGATTTATCTATCCTCAACACTTATCTGGACATTCCCAAGTTCAAAATGTTGACGTTGCAGCAGCTTTTACCTCTGCTGGGCAAAGATCATTGGATGGTAACTTTGGATCTCAAGGAGGCTTACCTTCATGTTCCTATCAGACTCAGTTGCAGAAAGTATCTGCGTTTTCGAGCTGGGACTTCTCACTATCAGTTCTGTGCATTGCCCTTTGGCTTATCTACTGCGCCCAGAGTGTTCACGAAAGTTCTGGCTCCAGTGATAGCTTTCTTCAGACTAAATGGAATACAGATCTATCCTTATTTGGACGACTGCCTAATTCTGGCTCAAGGAAGGGAAGAGCTTCTTCATCATTTGGAATATGTGATAGCAGTGCTAAGATGCCTAGGGTATTCTGTGAACGAAATAAAGTCCAGTCTAGTACCCTCTCAAGACATGTGCTTTCTGGGTGTGAGACTGAATACAGCAGCCCAGATGGCCTTTTACCCCCGGACAAACAAAAGAGTCTATCCCTTTACTTCCATCAACTATCTCATCAGTCCGGGCTGACTGCAAGGACAGTCCTTCAAGCCTTAGGGTTCATGGCATCTTGTATTCTGGTGCTTCCCAATGCCAAACTGCATATGAGGAAGCTACAATGGTATCTCAAAATGTATGGACACAGCACTGCCAGGATCTGGACACTGTCATTCAAATAATACCTTGCATTCAGAAGGAATTTTTGTGGTGGGCTCAGGAATGTCACCTAAACAAGGGACTCTCTGTGACCCGGCCAGAGGCAAGTCAGATTTTAACGACAGATGCCTCGGACAAAGCTTGGGAGCTCATCTAAATGGAAAGTGGATACAAAACAAGTGGCCTGTCAGACTACAACATCTACATATCAACATGAAGGAGATGTTAGCAGTCCAGTTTGCATTAATAGCTTTCAAGGAATTCCTTCTTCCAGGACAGGTGTTGATTCTAACAGACAACACAACTGTCATGTGGTACATCAACAAGTAAGGGGAACGATTCTTATCCTCTATGCAGGCAAGCAATGATTTTGTGGGAGACTGCTCTCAGTTTACAGCTCAATCTTCAGGCAAGGTTTCTGCCAGGAGCACAGAACTCCTTAGCAGATGTGTTGAGCAGACGGATTATGGATCCCCACGAGTGGAAATTGGATCCTCATGTATTTCAGAAATTGACAGTGTCATGGGGAACTCCAGACATAGATCTGTTCGCTTCTCCACTGAACCATCAGCTGCCAAAGTTTTGCACAAAAGGTTTCATCCCACAGCTTGGAGAGTGGATGCTCTTTCTTTCAATTGGAGCAATCTTCATGTGTATGCCTTTCCACCTCTGCCTCTCCTCCCAAAGGTACTTCTGAAGGTCAGACAGGACAAGCCAAGGATGATTTTAATAGCTCCAGATTGGCCTCGACAGCACTGGTACCCATTACTAAGAAGTCTAGTATGGAAGCCTCCATGGCCTTTGCCTTCGATTCCACACCTGTTGTCACAGGTGGACAGCCATTTGCTCAATGTCAAGCTTCACTCTCTGCACCTAACAGCCTGGCATATTCTGTTTTGAACCATAATGGGCCTCCACTTCCTCAGCAAGTTTTGAATGTTATTTTGGAAGCTAGAAGGCCTAGTACAAGGAAAGTGTACGCTGATAAATGGAAGAGATTTTTATTTTGGAGTGCAGCAAAAGATTTTGATGTTTCTGAGCCTAATTTGTGTGTGGCTCTTCAATATCTTACTGAGTTGCTAGACAAAGGTTTGTCTTTCTCTTCTATTAAAGTTCATGCTGCAGCAATTTCAGCTCACTATGATTGCGACCGCCATTGTTTTCTCATCCTTTGTTCAAGCAATTTCTTAGAGGGGCAAAGAATATAAGACCCCACGAAGAGCTCCTACTCCTGCTTGGGATCTCAATTTTGTGTTGGAGAAACTCACTCTACAACCTTTTGAGCCTGCAGCTACTGCTGAGTTGAAATATTTATCATGGAAGACTGCGTTTTTGTTGGCCATTACCTCTGCAAGACGGGTTTCTGAATTACAGGCCCTTATGGCAGTTGAGCCTTTCTTGATTTTCCATAAGGATAGGGTATCATTACGTACTAATCCTTCCTTTATGCCTAAGGTGGTTTCTAGTGTGGCTTTAAACCAGACTATTCATTTGCCTACTTTTTATGCAAATCCCCAAAATAAGGGGGAAAAGATTTTGCACACTTTGGATGTACACAGGCAGTTGCGTTATTATTTGGACAGAACTAAAGGGTTCAGGCAGTCTCAGCAGTTGTTTGTTTCTTTTGCTTTGAGTTCTCAGGGCAAGCCTGTGTCAAAACAAACTATTTCTAAGTGGATTGGGTTTTGCATTGCTTTCTGTTATTCCCATCATGGCAAGGAGGTTCCATCTGGGATTAGGCCTCATTCCACTAGGGCTACTGCCACTTCAACAGCTTTTGTGAGGGGAGTGGCAACCAAGGATATTTTGGAGGCAGCTACTTGGAGTTCTGTGCATACTTTCTCTAAGCATTATCACCTGCCACTTTACTCTAAGTCCAGGGCTGGTTTTGCCACTGCGGTTTTGCAGGGCATTTTGGCAGCTCCTGCTTCCTTATAGTTAGCCATCCTCCCTTACCTCTGCTTTGGGATTCTACCCAAGTGTCAGGACTGCAGCAATGTGAGATGAAGAACATAGTACAGTTTTGTACCTACCATAAATGTAGATGTTCAAGATCCACATTGCTGCAGTCCAATTTACCTCCCTCCTTCCCTCTGTAGTTGGAGGTGGTTGTGTGGGTTGGGTTGTACATATTGTGTATATTGTATATGTATTGTACATATAGTTAGTGCAAGGGTGGTTGGTTATTTGTTTGCTGTCTTTTGGTTTTGACCTTTGTTTTTAAGGTCTTCTGACATCTGGGGCAAGAAAAGACTGAGGATATGACGCCGGTCATGCGCATTTGTACCCTGACGTCCTGACGTCAGTTAAATGCGCCATGACCGACGTCAGCCTTATACTTTGATATTCGGGCCGACCGTGGACAGCGGACTACCCAAGTGTCAGGACTGCAGCAATGTGGATCTTCGAACATCTACATTTATGGTAGGTACAAAACTGTACTTTTCTCCCCTTCTTGCCATCACAGCTGTTATCATTCCTGCGTATTTTTCACTTTCCCACCCTTACTTTGGAGATTTCCACCATTGATGTCTTTTCTTTCTTTCCTTCCTGATTGTTTGCTATATTTGCCATCTCTGCTTTTATATTGTCCCTCACTCTCCCATTCCTTTCCTTTTCCCCTTCTTCTCCCTGCCTCCCCCTTCCCCTTTTTCTTTGACTTCCTCTACTTCTGCTACATACCAACAAACCTTTTCTGATTCCACTCTCTGCTGTTCTTTGTAGTCATTTGCCCTATCTTTATCTCATATATTCCTGTTTTCTCTACTGCCTCTCAGAAATGTTCCTGCTTACTGCTTCAGCCACTTGATTTGATTCCTCAACCTTGCATGCCATGCCTGAAACTCCAATACATCCCACAAACATCTCTTCCCCAAAATGTCCTAAGCTTCATTGCTGCCTTGAACATGCCTTTGCACAGCTGTCTACCCCCCCCCTCTTTTTCCATTCCCTGCTGTTTCCTCTGCCCTGCCTTTTCAGCTTGAACCTCCACTTTTGCTCACTGATTTTTCTCTCTCACACATTCAGTCCACCAGCAGCTGGACACTACTCTGTACTCAACTATTACATCACTGAGAGGTCTGTCTTATTTCCTAGAGTTGGAGCTTTTGCAAGTGCTTTTGGCATGATCACTCCTTTAGATTATGTATTTGCTAACTAGGCGAGTGGGATATCCTGAGACCCTTTTGAAATGTGACCTGTGTCAGAGGTAGACAAACAAAAATAGTACAATGGCAAATGTCATAGAGATGTCACAAGTCACCTTTTAATACAGCTTAAGAAAATTAAGTGGAATCTGAATTGCATTGATGTGCAACATTGATTAAATGCATACCAGCACAAGACTGAAGAAAGCATCCCCTTATATACGACATGTCAGTTATTAGTACATGAATTTTATTGGCTATTATAAGGGAGAAACAATGCGAACAAGGATGTATTAATCAGGTAAGGAACAAAACAAATGGCACCAGAATTACCCATTTTAAAGACATAAACATTGCCTGTGATATAAATAGGACTGCTGGAGAAACAGGTATTTATCCCAGAGAATACCCCTTCTCTGGAACAGGCTGCCCATCCATGAGAAGCAGAGTTCCTTCCTAACTCAGTTCAAGTGTATCTTGAACAATTGGATGTGGAACAGGAAATTCTTTCCTGGGTTGGCACCTATGTCTCTAATGGCCACAGGCAACCTGTAAATGATTCATCTCTCAGGCCCTTGCTTAAAATGTTTCATCTCCCAAGCCCATGATTATACTTATCAAAGGTAATAGAACTTTGTCAGAAGTTTGGGATGCATGGCTAGGCTTAAAAAGGCTCTTGTGGTCTATAGCCTAGTAAACACATATGAACCTATGAGCTATAGATTAATTATAATTATCCTCTGTCTGTTACAATAGTACACTGAGAGAAACAGGAGCAGAGTAAACAGTGGAATGAGAGGGAAAAATGGAGGATATTTTAATAAGATCAGTATTTCAAGAGTCTTGGGGATTAGTGGACATAGTGTATAGCAGGCAGAGTGATTTTTTGATTCCTTTATTTGTTGCTTATATGCTTTTTGAAACTGTCAAAAATGCTCCCTGCCACTTATTTCGTTGTCAGGTATTCACTTATTCCTTTCTTCTTTGCTTATTTTAATTTATTTGGTAACCAGGCAGACTCACTAAGCTTAAGTCTCTTTTTAGGGGTGACTCTGGAATGCTTCCTAGTTGAATTATTTATTCAGGGTGGCATAGTACATAAATGGAGATTGAGGGAATCTAACATAGGACTTCATAATGAAGGCTTTTAGCCATTCATAATGTTAATATTCTGCACTGAACTGCTAAAAAGCTATCATTCATAAGCATTGTAAGTTGTAGGTATTGTTGCTGAGCCCTTTCTTCTTCTTCCTTGTAGGCAGTACAGCACAGCAGTCAACCTTAAAGGGAGACTGCATCTCTGTCATTCTAGCTTAGTTGTTAGTGCTGACAAAAGACAGTCTGATCAGTCATAATTGCTGATCACTACAGTTTTTTTTAATTTGCACTGTGGATATTCCTTCACCTTTGTTTTTCTTATCTGCATTGTCTGCAGGCTGCTTATGCCAATTTGGTATGTCCTGCACTCTTGCCTCATTACCAAAATGAATGAATGGCAGTGGTCATACTAAAACAGTGGAACAGTGTAATATTAAGTTGGAATTCTGCATCTAGGTTGCTGATGCAGGTTTAAAATGGAATTGTACATCACCGTAAACTTGAACTGAACAAAATAGTTACTGGAGGTTGAGATATGGAGAGGGACTGAACAAGGACCCTGAGTTTTGTATAGTGGGCATTGTGCCATATATTCAGTGAATAGGAGGAGAGTTTGAAAAGCATGCTAGGAGAATTGCCATAGGTCTCACTGATGTATGCACATTCCTTATTAAAAATGTACTTCCATCTCCCCCACGAACTTATACCTGAGGGAAAATTCTCAAGAGCCGAGGATAGCACCTCCTTGACTCCAAAGTACTTCTTCTGCTCAGGATGCTGTGCCACTATTATCTTTAGCATACAGTGGTGTTAAATGACATTGATCATCCTTTTACTGTCAAAGGTATGGGTGCCAGGCAGAAATACCAGAGTTTTGTGATCGACACTTGAAAGTGAATTTCGTTCATTGCTGAAGTTTTTTGGTCAGGCAGACTGGCCTCTTACTGTAACTTGCTTCAGTAATTGCAGTCAGTGCAGTATATCTCTGAATTTCTTTTTTTAAACTTTTCCTTCTGTCTGTCTGTGGTAGCTTAGTATTACCGAAACAATATCTAGTTACTCTTAATACTATTCATGCTTAAGTGGAAATATTCTTTACTTTACATAACTGCTTTTTGTAGTTCCTTGCCTGGTTGTTGCATCACCTTTAGATCATATATTTGGAGATCATGTAACATCCTTTGCATTTCAGAGGTGCCTCATACAAAGACTTTCTGAATATATTTTTGCAAATGATTGTCTGTTTCTCCTTAAAGCTCTGTTGCATCAATGTATTTGCTATGTTTCTCACATCCATAAGTTGTAGCTAACATTTCCTCATTTCCATTTTTTGAATGCTTAAATGATGATGAGCTATAGGGCAGATGGCCTATTCCATTGTAAGATTATAGCTCCTGTACTATTCTGACTGGCATCACAACTAGTTTATTTGATTCATAGTACTTTAACTGGTTCCTTAAGCATTTTATAACCGTTTTCAGTTCATAGTTCCATTTTCAAATAATTTTTGCTCTAACAGCCTTCTTAGAAACATGGTTATCTCAAACACATTAATTAGAGATTTTGAAAGATACCATGTGTAGTTCTTAGGATACATAATGCATATTTATCTTTAGACTTTATAATTTGCAAATCAGATCTGATTTTGTTCTGTAGCAGGTTTCATTCCCTCTGATGTTAGAATCTGACCCATGTATTTCTGACTTGACACTCTTACGTTACATTTGTTTTTAAATAACTAGAAATTATTCTTGCAGTAGCTCTTCAGAATATATCTGGTGCTGATGAAATACCAATCATAAGCATAATGAACCTATGTCTTCCTAATGGTGTATTCAGTGCACACAATTTGGGGATGTTTTATCTATTTTATCTGCAAGAATTCTGAGTTTACATCTGGTAATAAAAGTATAGCATTTAGAATTGTTGATACATTTGGCTAAAATAATTGGGAAGCCACTCTTTTAATCACTTTATTCAGATCTCATAGATCAGTACAAATGTAAATAACAGTCTTACTTTATATCATTAATGTCTTCTGTTTCATGTAACTGCTTCCTAATGATAGGAAAGAAAATGACAGGCAAGATCCTCTGGCCTTAACTTGCTTGGTAAGAACTTCCAAGGTAAGCTGTGTTGGTCCTTAAAAAAGGTTAAAGTTTCCTAGATTGACCAGACAGATTTTGAAAGCGTGTCTGCATGATCAGTAAACTGTTTCTCAGTTACTCTTCCAGAAGGTGCTTGAAGATTTGATGCCCTGACCACTGGAGAAGATACTTGATGGAGACCTCAAGACTAGGTAGTTCTGTCTTCTACGTTCAGTTTTTACATGTTCATAATTCAGTGGATGCTGTTGCTAAGTCAGTGGATGTCTACATACCTCTTTCCCAATATCTCTGGTTGTGTCTTACAAATTTGCTGAAGATTCCAAAATGTCCTTCCATAGAGTCCACCATGTTTGAACCAAACATTAAGGAGAAACCAAAGGATATAGAGGAAGGTGGCAAGACCTTAACAGCTGTTGATGTAACATTTCAGAATCTACAATACCTCTTTCAAAGGATGTAAATAAAAAAAAAAGTGCATGTCAGTTATGGCACCAGCATGACTATCAACAAAGAAACCAAAGGTATGAGAGAAATAAATGTGACCATGGAAACTTCCAGTAGAGATACCAGCCCAAATGTGAGAATTGCCAGCATCAGGGACAGCAGTCTAATCCTTCATGACTTTTTGACTGTCTCACTCAGGGGGGAGGCAAATGTCCTTCCACTTAAATTCATGATTGATCATCATGCAGATAAAGTAGATACAGACAGGAATATGTAACGGCTACATGATTACCTTCCTCCCCTCTCCTAAGCTCCACTCCCTCGTGAATTTCAGGTTTTATTAGTGGATTCCTGTCAGTGCATCAGTAGCATGGAAGCTATTCAATCACTGGGGGGGGGGGGGGGGGCTTGCTGTATCCTTTTTTGCAACTCTGACCAGTGGCAAATGCAGCAGGTTGTATTTCCTCATCCCTACACCAGGAGAATGTGTTGGGAATTTTCTCATGCAGTAGTGGCCCCCAAGACTCTGTTATGTTTTTCTTCCATTTTGCATATTTTGAGCATCTTTCTGAAGGCCAAGCAGAACATATCCATAGTCATTCTAATAGTCTCATTCTGTACTTAACAAGTATGTTTGCCTCTGCTGTGACCTCATCTGGACCAGCAGATACTTTGACTGAGAAGGATGATTTCATCTTTTGGAAGGCCAGTGACCTCCCTTGGAAGGATGGGAGAGTTGGTGTTCACCATACACCTGATATCTTGGCAAGATAAAATGAATGGCTATAGGGAAAATATTGTTAAATGTGGCCAGAGTGGCAGTTGGAGCAGAGGGTTAAGGCTGGGAGCTGTGGCTCCTGTGATACAGGGTTTGATTCCCTCAGTCTTGACTTGCTTACTGTTTGACCATGAGCAACTCACTTATCAAACAATGCTTGAGGAGCATCTGGGAATTTGAGCAAGGCTCAGTAGTCCCCTGTAAGCTTAGTAGCAACCTATTCAATAAAAAAATACCTATGTACATTTGTGTTATGGTATTATTTGTCCTACCATTCTGCTATCCTAAAAACCTGCCTCTGCTCAGGAATTCCAGGCTGAAGCTCTGGGAGACTGTACTTTACTGAATTTGCACCTTTACAACAGACACAGTATTACATAACTTTACATTAAAATGAAATCAAAAGTAATGTTTGTAATCCGGGCTAGTGTCCCTTAACCTTACTTGTCTTCCGACATTAGTTTTAACTTAAATGAAAGACAAGAACTAAAAGGGCTATAGCCACCTTATAAACAGAATTACCTGTACTAATTTTTAGCAGCAATTTCAGGGAAACACCTTGTACTTAAGGTTTTATACAGAGTCTACTGTTATTTAAGTATGCTACATGAATTCAGTTCAGGCTTTAGATAGTACAGTCCACACTTAAGCATTGACATAAGATAGGTGATATTTCTTAAAAGACTTTATGTAAAATCAGTATTAATGCCCACTAAAATAAATGATTCCCGGGTTGTAGATCAGGCTGGCAGACTACTGAACTAGTGCCCTGCAAGCATGTATTATGAGAAGCAAAAGTATCTTCTTCAGAGTTCAGTTTGTGATTTGGTAGCAACTCTGGGAAAACTGAGGACACAAAAATAGTGAGCTGAAAATAGACCATGTTTTTGGAAGAAGCTGCACAATGATTTGCAAAGAGAAAAAACATCTGCATTAAACAAACATATAGTACTTTTTTTTAACTATAGCAGGTCATTTTATAAATGCAGTTTCCCAATTCAGCAAGTAGTTCTGTAAATATAGGTTTTCTTGGTCCTTGCCTAAAAAAAGCTGAATTATCAAAAAAGCAGCAATATATTTGGCATGCTTATTTTAGCAGCTGGTAACATACACATTTTAAACAACGGCTTATTTAACTCTGAAGTAACCTCAGATATTTTGGACCGTTTGAGCATGTGATTTTTGTTGAGTGTCATACAGCCCTCTTGGAAGAATAAAATGCACCCTAGGACTTCACTTACATTTCTAAAAATAATTGACTTTGAACAAAGCTGTACTTTTTGGCACAGGAAAGACACAACCATGTCTGAATCATTGTCATTATATAGAAAACGTTTACTATACTGCTGAGCTAAACATGAGATGTTATACTAGCAGATATCAGATGGAAGCTGTGGTTTCTAAAGCAGGCAAAATATTTACCATTAACACAAGTTCAGCAAATATATATATCAGATTGCATTTAGTGTAGGCTAGCTAGTTCATGAAATGATGTGTGTCATGAAAGCGGTAGTGAAATACTACTAGCGTGTCATGTTTTCCTATATCAGTTTCCTGTAAATGATAGGTACTTAAAACAGAGAGAAAGAACATTGAATAAAAATGAAAGTTACATTACTTCTACAGTGACTGGTTGTTCAGCACTGTTTCCAAAATCTTTACTTGCATACACTTAATCCAAAACTAAAATGTAATAAGATGGATATACAGAATGATCAGTCTTGTCAAATTGCTTGTCTTTTTCCTCATACTTTTGTATAAAACACAGCAAATCAGAAGGTGAAGGAGGAATGCAGTGTGCAAGGAATGGGGAGTCCGTGTCAGGCATTTAAATCTAAGTGTCTAAGCTATAAGGTGTTGTAGCTAGACCAGCCTCTAACTCCTAGTAGCCAGTCCCAGTTCATCTCAGCACTGTCTTGTCCTAATCCAAAAAACTTAATGATTCACTACTGAATTAGGTATTAGTTAATCGAAGAATATGATTCCAGACTCTGATGTTCTTTCCCTTGTTGCATGTTTACAATGTTAACTCTCTTGAAAAAAAAATGCTTTCATCTTAAGGCCAAAGGCTCATTCAGATGTTTTCATCCTACGACCATCTATACCTTTATATCTGGCTTCACCTTCATTAAACTGGAACCTTGTATTCTCAGTCAGTGAACCCTTCTTTGCCTTAAATGTGCAGCTGGACATCCTGGAGGATTTGCAGCAGAATCACTTTCTCTTATGAATTTATAGAGCAATTTCCACCCTTTGCAAGGATTACCTGTATATTAAGAAGCAGAAATAGGGTTAGATATTAACAATGGGAAAAGCAGAATGAAGCAAACTGAATGGGTATAAAACTGAGAACAGTAAATGCTAAAAAGTCGTTTGGATATGAGTGAGTATATTACTATTAAGGATATCATACCTAACAACATTGAATACAGTATTTGCAATATGCCAGAGAGAATGAGTCTGACGTATATAACCTAGCCTGGTTTAAATTTCTCACCATGCCATTCTGCTTTAAATGGACTTTCTTTTAGTTTCACCAAAATCAAATGATAACCGCTAAAGTGCTTGAGAAGATGATCAAGAATCTGCTGACGGTGACAACATGCAATCAATATTTTACATTGCTTACTTGCTATAGCTTCCACCATTTCATATATTTATTTTCTTGATCACTTTCAGAATCACTCTTGGGTACCTTAAGTTGGCATGGGCTGTTTTATCTCTCTACTCACTGTTACATATGGGCTTCATAGCTTTAAATTGTAATATGCTAGGTTCAAGAAGCTGAACATCATGCGGTACCCTTTTTTCTACAGAATTCCTTTGTATTAAAGACCTCATGGAGACTAGTCACTCATCCTCAGTGTCTCTGTGTTGCTTGCCATGTTGGTAAACCTACAAGCATCACATGGTGTCAGAATAGAGAAATATATCTGCAGAATTAAATAGGTTTACTTTCAAAAACATATGTGATTGGAGTTATAGATGTTTAATCCTCAGTGGTAGATGCACCCCCCCCCACCTCCGCACTCATATATACCAACTCTGAGATTGTCATACCTCAGAGTAAAAGAAATAAAGGAAATATTCCTGGAAATAACCATCTTGGACATGGTATGTGTAAGTCCATTTTTTGGCCATTCACTCTCCATGTTTTCGGACTCCTTCCAGTAGGTCCCAACATTTCAAATGGTTACTCTGAGAAAGTTGTTACAGCAGGATGGTGCTGTAAACAGGAAGAGAGTTTTGAAATTCTTAAGAATCTAGTTACAGCAACATTAAAATACTGTGTTGTGAGTAAACGTTTTGTTTTGTGTTGCTAGTAGGTGTCGGTCAGAAAGGTTTAGGAGTTGTGATTCTCAAGAGAAAAGATGTGTCTATATGGGTCAAGAACATTTACAGATGTGCAAAGTCTGTATGCTGATATAGCAAAAAAACTGTTAGCAGTAGTATATGGATATGATATATTGTATAACTGTATCTATGGTTAAGAATTTTGGGTGAAAACAAACCAAAAATGCTTGCAAAACATATTCAGCATGTTTTTATTAAAGGCACCTTCTAGATTGCAGAGGATGTTACTTAACCTATAGAAGTATGATCTGAAACTGAAATGCTGACAAGGTAAGGAGATACACTCCCAGACACAGAGACACACACGCACACACTAGATTTGTTGAGCAGATCATATTTACCATAGGTTCATGGTGTTTGAGGCAGAATAAGACCTAATGATTTTTTGAGCAGTACTACACTTACAAGGGAGCCCGCAGGATTTTTTGCAGGGGGGGTGCAAACTCAAGCCCCGCCCATGTAGCCCCACCCCTCCGATGTCCCCGCCCACTCAGCCCCACCCCTGCCCACGCAGCCATTCCAGTGTCCCAATACTTGGCTATTTTTCTCCATTTGTCATAGACACTGTTCAAATCTCTCAGTGTGCATACTGTTTTATGCTTTACTTCTACAATGATTACAGATATTTGGATTTCATTTACAACTTTTATTTCAAATTTTATAGCACAAACACCGATAGACATTTACTAAACCTAAACAAAAGCAATAGTCTTACAATGAAAAGAGACTTAGCATTAAAACTTCTCTGCCTTTGAAACCCACATTCACCGAAACATTGAAACCCGCGTTCAAAGAAAATGCATCTAGCCAGTGACAGTTTACCTTTGGGCTGTTTTCAAATCATAGGCTCCTTGCACACATTTTAGAACCATGCAAAAGTTATTTGATTCACCCTCCTGACTATTAATTATACTATTAATTATACTATATAATAATTGAATTATATTCCTTGTATAATACAGCACCACTTGTTAGAGTGTGTTTTGAATTTATAGTTCTGAACATTTTTCCTTTAAGCAATGAAACAAATCATATGAACCAATAATGACAACCTGCCAATTCAGAACATTTCAACAATAAAAGGACCACTCTACTCAAACTTCTGTCATACAATTCACCAATATCAATCAATATGCAGAATCTTTGCAGAAGTAAAACTCATCTGAATAATTCCACATTAAAGAGATCTGAAACCAGTGAAGAGGTTGTTGCTAGAAAACAACTTTATATTTCATCGTTTCATCTACAAATTCACTGCCTGCTGCCCTTGAAAAATAAATTGCTTACGTTATATTAAAAAAATGGTAAGCTGGTATATTGCAATAGGGAATGGGTGGCAAGCTGAAAAACAAGTACATAGTTATTAGACAGCTCATCCAAAGGAAGACATACACCCCCTTAAAATACACATCTACATGTTATGGGAGTAGAACCTACAGCCCTCTGTATCAAGATGCAAGTATGCTACCTGCTGTGCTGCTTTAAAAATTCTATACCACAATAGTTATACTATTTGCTAAACAAAACAATTGCACATTTTAAGCAGACTTAGCATGAGCAGCAGTAAAACTCTCTTCCCTTGAAACTCACAATTCCTTGAAAATAAATTCCACCTGCTAACTCTAGGGCATTTCACTCTCTCTAACACACACCTCAACCTTTAAGTGCAAGAAATCTGGACAAAGCCTAAAGTAAAATCGAACAGATTATAAATATTGCTCTCATGAACTTAAAACATTGCTAGAATAACAGGATTTATGCTAGTATGCATTTTTCTAAAGGATATTATATCTAAAACTCAAATGTCTGTCATTACTTAGCAACTTCAATACTTTTTAGGAGGAATATGGGGAAAAATCTGGACATTCTCCAAAAACCTGGACAGCTGAGGGATATGCTTCCTCCTTCTTATACATCAGACACACATACACACCATACCTCTCAATCTGTTAACACAAGAAATCTGGACAAAGCCTGTTATAACGTTGGGGATGAAGGCCCAAAACTAGGGACACATTAGAAAGTTGCTAGAATAAAAGGATTTATGTTAGAATTAAATTTTCTGAATGATATGAAGTCTGAAAATGAAATGCATATCATTATTTATTAACCAACTATATTCAGATATAGTTGGTTACCTCAGTACTCACCATGGCTTGCATTTTCTCCTCTCTTGAAAGGCCCACTCTGCTTAACTTGTGTATTATTTCCTCAGTTACTTCACCGTGGGTTGCAAGGCAGCTTCATCACTAGTGTGTGCACAAAATATAATGATTTCAATGAGTCTTGCAAGAAATCACATGCAATCATCATGGCACAGAGGTTCTACTAAAGATGCTGTAAATTTCTCTCATACATGAACACGACAGAAGCCAGAAACAGCTGTTATTCCACAGCCAGATGCAGCAGTAGGAAAACAAATTGCAGAGAACCAAAATAATTTGGAACCAATTGTATCTACCATTATTTACTGTGCAACCCTTGACATTCCTCTCTGTGGAAAAGAAGGCTCTGGTGGAAATTTGTTACTTGTTAGATTTTCGTATTGAAGCTGATGACAATACTGAAATAGCACAGTGAAACAGGTGCAGGAAATGCTTGGTACACATCCCATAGGGTGAAAAATTAGCTGTTGGCAGAATACGAACACATACTTCAAAAGGAGATTGTTTGTGCAGCAAACAGGGCAGTTGGATTTCGTGTATTGGCAGATGAAACTGCAGATATCTCAGACATTGAGCAGTTGTCACTGGGCATTTGGTTTGTTGATGATGATTGTATTCGAGAAGAGTTTGCAGATTTTGTTCCCATTGTCGTGAGAGATGCACAGTCTGTATCAAATGTCATTGTCAGTGAATGCATAACGTGCGGTCTAGACCTGGAAAAATTACTCAGACTGGCTATGACGACTGCTCCATAATGGCAAGCATCCAGAATGGTGGTCAGGCAAAGATTTGTGAAAAGTATCCCAAAACAGCCTTTATCCACTGTGCATCTCACAGACTAAACCTTGTAGTCAGTGATCTGAATGATGTTCCTGAAATGAATAGTGCTGCTGATGTTATCAAGATTATTTTTTCCATGACAGTCCAAAACGACGAGCATTGGCACGAAATATATCTCTTCTGTGTGAGACACGATGGACCGAGAAATAAAAATCCATTCATGTGTTTAGTCAGAACTTTGAGAAAATATATGACTGCCTGGCTGATCTTCAGAAGAGCACTGCTGGTGAAACCAGACAAAATGCACATATGTTACTCAGCGCTTGCTCATCGTGCACATTTCTTATTTTTCTCTTCATTATTGCAAATTACTCATCAGTTCTTGAGCCTGTTGCCCAGATGTTTCAGTCTGTTCAACTTGATATAGTAGAGGCTCAACAACAAATCAACAGACTTATTAAAATATTCAAGGAGCACCGCAACAATGCTGAAGAACACTTTAGGAATGACATTCTCAGTAAGGCAAGATCACTAGCAGATAAATTTAGTATTGAGTTAGTGTTATCAAGGATTTGCAATCGACACACCGAGCAAACACAGTAGTCATGGATTTTGACAGTTATTACAGAACAAGTATTTCTATTCCCTATCTTGACTCCTTAGTTTTTTCACTGACTTCTCGCTTTTCCACCATTAACACTGCTCAGTTCAACTTATTTTATCTGCATCTTAAAATGATGCAAAACCTACAACGTGAAGAATTCTGAAAACTAATTGCCGTCAGTAATGAACTATATCATATTGCTACTATATCTGAATGATCGCTTCTTGTCTGATGCATTGGCTTTGAAGTTATAAGTTAGCCTAAAGAATCCAATGGGCTATTACTACCTTTGTTGTCAGTATCTTGCAGATCTTCTGTCAATGATGTTACTGAACAAAAACAAACAAAAAAAAGTGTCAGGTATGGGATTAAAAAAAAAAACATTTTCTGATGTGTTTCAGCTGCACCAGTGATTGGCATGTGCATCATACTAACCTGGACAACAACAAAAAATAAATACATAAAACTAGTTGATTTTTGCTTTTGTACATGTTTATGCAAAGAAAACTTAATACTGCAGTAAGCACCATTATACCTCTCAAATGAACAGATTTTCGCCTCCTATTTTTTGTGTGTTCTTCCTAAAATGTGTACTTTTATGGCAAATAGCTGAGGATTGAAGTCATTAAATAATAATAAACATTTGAGTCGAAGACTCCACATCCTTCAGCAATTTCATGCTAATGCAAAACCTATTATTCTATCAACTTTCTAAGTTTGTAAGAGCAATATTTAAAATCTTTCTCTACTTGTTCCCCCATCATTTTAATCTTTGTCCAGATTTTTTGCTCTAAGAGGTTGAGACTGAGGTAAGAATTCTGGATAGAAATATGTGTTTTATGCACAGTCTTCACAGTTTCCCTTAAAATGTCAATGAACCTCACATGAACTTGTCTATATTCTCCTGCTTTGACAATCTGGCTAGTGCTTTTTAGTTTTTCCTTTCTGGTCTTATTTTAGTACATCTTCAGCATTATCTCTACTAAACATACTGTATGAACAATCAAATGTTACTATATACTTGTATGTCTAAACCATTATGCTTATGTAAATATCTTATGCAATCATATCTACAATTCAGTGCCTACTACTCCTAAAGAATAAATTGCCCATGCTACATTAAACAAAAGTGGTAAGCTAGTATACTGCAATAGGGAATGGGTGGCAAGCTGAAAACAGGTTCATAGTTGCTAGGTATTTCCTCCAAAGGAGGACATACTCAGGACTGCAGCACCCCATCTCCTTAAAATACAAATCTACATGCTGTGGAAGTAGAACCTATAGCCTTCTACATCAAGATGCAAGTATGCTACCTGCTGTGCTATTAACACTGCTTTAAAATTCTATACGACAATAGTGATACCATTTGCTGAACTAAACAGTTGCACATTTTAAGCAGACTTAGCATGAGCAGCAGTAAATTTATCTTCCTTGAAGCTCACAATTCCTTAAAAATGCACTTGAAAATAAATTCCACCTGATAATTCTAACTAGGACATTACACACTCGCACACTCACCACAACCTCTTAGTGCAAGAAATATGTCCAAAGCTTAACATAAATAGGGACATTTTTTAAATGTCAGAATGAACATTCGAGTGGTCACAAATTGCAGGAAGCATGTTTCTCCTAACAAAACAGTTTTAAAAAAATCTTTTAAAAGTGCCGATACTTTTAACAGATTACATGATATTAATATTGTTATGAGAGCTTCATTAACATTCAGAAAACAAGTGTGCTGATAAAATACTCATGAAATTCATAAACAAATTAATTTGTCACAAAAAGAAAAAAAATAAAGGCTGTAAGGCTCATGAAACATTTATTTCAGCCATTGATATCCTGGTATGTAAGGGTTACCACCTGTCCCACTTTGCAAGGGACAGTCCCTCTTTGGACAGTTGTGTCCTGCAAAGAATTTGTAAAATGGCAAATGTCCTGAGATTTTAGAGAAAAATTATTTCCTATATTTTATGTAAAAGTTGTATCAAACAGTTATTCTGTATGATCTGAAACACCTAGATATTATAAGAAACACAAGTGTATCCACCACGGAAATGACAATGAAAATACTGTTCTAATACCAAGGATACGAAGGACACCCAGCCAACAGAGTACGGTTCCTACTACGCCAAGATATAAAGTCCAAGCATAAACTCGTGTGTAGGAACCTAATGGCACCCTCAATAACGACTAGACAGCTTCAGGTACTTCAACTCTTCAAAGACAATACAAAAATGTACTAGAGCTCTTCAGTTAAATTCATAAAGCTTTAATTATAGTAAGCGCTTTCACCCATAGGCTTCTTCAGACTTTTCAACTCAACATCCAGTACACAGATTTAAAAATACTACGTACACCCATTATTGGTCAAATTCTTAGCCAATGAGAAAACAATGGGAAAATTATTGCGTTACACTCATATTACGCTTAAGCGTATAACTAAACTCTGAAAATGCACAATCTCAGGCCATTATCTTATTTACAAAAGCAAACAATGTGTACTTTTTCACAATGCATCCTATATGAGTGATAAACATCAGCCCGTATTACAGTAAAAACAGCATATCTGGTACATAAAAGACAGCAGTTATTAAACAAGACGAACTAACTGATCACATTTTGCATTCTCAAACTAGTACTAGAAACATAGGCGCCACACAACCATATAACATTTGTAAAACTCAGAGTTCATCAAGAGCGGAACATTAAACCTAACTAGGCAGTACATTTGCAGCGTGTTAAGAAAGCACATATCATTAACTTCCAAATAAGAATATATATCAGAAGCATAAGCGACACAAGATAAAGCAACTTTTAAAAAGTGCAGTACACATCAAAAATACCACTTTGTACCTAAGTTGACATTACAGGTACAGCGTGATATAAAACGCATATTTTTTAGCTGTCAAACATTAAACTTCCAATACCTTTGAATATGTCTGCAGAAGACGCAAAACCATTACATCCACA
The DNA here is from genome assembly GCF_019279795.1 of Protopterus annectens. Taxonomy (NCBI): domain Eukaryota; kingdom Metazoa; phylum Chordata; order Ceratodontiformes; family Protopteridae; genus Protopterus; species Protopterus annectens. Next base: position 738,643,793 of record NC_056734.1, on the reverse strand, counting down.
GCATCACTAAAATGCTTGACTGTATATATATATATATATATATATATATATACCATATAAAAATAGCAAGAACCTTAATGTGGCTATCTGCAACTCCAAAGCCCCAAAAAGTTTGCTTGTGGAACCCTTATGTTGCACTCAAAAGCTATACTCCACGTCTCTATTAGCGTGAACTCACGTGAACTCATAAACACAATCTCGTGTCACTTACTCAGTAAAATAGAGAGAGCTAAGCCTAAATGCATCATGTTTAGTGCAACTACAACAAAGGTTGTTAACTTGCAAAAAGTCCAGATAAAGTAAAAATACGAAAATTTCTTCTTTATTCCATGAATAAAACCAACAGGAATGAGCTTTCACGTAGCAATAGTACGCTTCATCAGATTCTATTACAAGCTCTGTTATTTCAGTTTATATAGCTATACATTATACTTAATTGATATAATTAAACAATTAACTAACCATTAAATATCTTAGTTTAAAGCAACATCTTTCTTTTTACAGTGCCATTCAGTTACCTCATTTCTGCAAATAAGTCCATTTTAATGCATTTTAAAAGCTCTTTAGATTCAAATATTATATGTATGCCTTTCATAAAAGGACCCATAACATTAATATATAAACTAAACATATAAGAATTACAATATATATTAAGTTAATTACCTTACATTATTTTAAAACAGTAAAACTTTAATGGATTAAATAAAACCACATATTGTCTAAATCTTTGTATGATGTATATTAAAGTGCTCAGCGCAGATCTATATATAACAGCCTAATATACATAAATAACCAACTAATCCTATTAACTATGGCCATTTAAATATATAAATAAAATATGAATATATATAAAAAATGAATGTATATGTATATAATAAAACTGCATTATTTGCGATGTTTTAAAATAGGCTTCAAGGGGACATACTGATTTAAACCCGTGTATAATACTTTCTACTTGGTTCTGACAAGTGCTCCAGCTTTGGTGTGAGCAGTTTGACTGTTATATTATAAGAAACAGAATAAGTAACATAAAATGCTACAAAAATAAGCTTTTATTTAGAAAAAGTGACGTTTTATCATTCAGACTGGCCGTGGGTATGTTTCGCCTGCAAAATCTGATGTCTGTACCAAAAATGTCCCACTTTGGACATTTGAAAAGCTGGCAACCCTGTCCACACATCCCCGGCCCTAACTACCTATTTCTTACTTGCACACACCTCTCAAACACTTAAAAACACACACGCACACACTTACCTCTCACTTGTATGCTCGTCCCAACATCTTTTAACATCCCCGGCCCTAACTACCTATTTCTTACTTGCACACACCTCTCAAACACTTAAAAACACACACGCACACACTTACCTCTCACTTGTATGCTCGTCCCAACATCTTTTGGATTTGGAATTCCGCGCGCAGGGTGGAGGAGGCGGAAGCTAAAGACGTAAGCCAACAGTCGCACAGACGGAGAACATGAAATCATGTCGCAAACACCTGTTCCGTCTGTGCGACTTGACGCAAAGAAAAAAAAAATTTTTTTTAATTAAAAGAAAATGAAGTCTCCGGGCTAGCCGAATCCAGGGGGGTGCAAGTGCACCCCCTTGCACCTGCCTGCGGGCGCCCTTGTACACTTACCAGTGACAGAAGAAAAATAAATTATTTTCAGAGAAACATTAACTTTGAAATGTAATATCTGAAAGATGTTAAAATAAAAATTTAGGATGCACAAAAGAATCATCAGCAAGAAAAGAAATGCAAGTTTTATTTTCCTTTTAAGGAAAAAAATCATGTCTGTAGCTAACTGTTCAAAAATGACAAAATAATAGTTCTGATTGAGCTGCGAACACACATGCCTGTGAAGATACATAAAGCACATGTAGGAATAGTAGAGTGGAAATGAAGAGTGAGCAATATAATGTGCTTCTAGAAATGTAGACTGGAATCAAGTAGTACAGACCTGTGCCATCTGCAATGGGTACTGAATAGTTCAAGAGAAGAGATGCTAGTATATTCAGTCCTAGAGAGGTACTGGAGTTGAGTGGACATGTGTGGTCAGTGCATTATTAAGCAGTCATCTATGACTGTGCATGGGTGTATCAGGATTTATCCACAGCTGGTGTGGTTTGATCATGAGGGCGAAGCCGGAGTAATTAAACAAAGCCAACTGTGGGTAAATCCTGATATACCTAAAAACAGGAGTGGGTTATTGCTATTCTTAAATATGATTGTAAAATGACACTAATGTCTTTTTCTGTGTTGTCTTAACTATATGGGACTTAAGTTCCCACACTTGCACATTACAGCAGTGCATTAGAATAAACAGAAAAAACAGAATCTCTGTTTGTTTATTTTTTTTAATGTTAAAAAAATACAGGGACAAAGCAAAAAATATGAAGAAAATCAGGTATGTTTCTGTTTTAGTTATACAGAATGTACGTGATTTTAATCATATTTAGATGTTTTCACCGCAGCATATGCCAGTAGAAAAGTCTGGCTGCTCGACAGTACTTCAGCGGCCAGACTTATTTGTATTGGTTTTTGTTTAATTTACAATGAGCACACTGGTTGGGCTGTCCAATCAGCATGCTCGTTTTTAAATAGTAATGAGCCGTTGTATAAAACTGTATATTCTCTGGATGAGATATCTGAAGTCATACCTACAGTTCACAATACTAAAGGCTGAAATTAAGAAGATTTGTGCATATGAGATCATTTGGATGTATAATGTCCAGTCTACTCTTTCAGCAAATAGATGAGTGTGAAGAGCTAGCCAAATACTGAAAAATCTTTTGAGAAAGCGCAGTAGGAAAACTATGAGGACTACAGTTTTCCAGTTTTGGAACTTTGAACTATTCCACTTAAAGGACTCTGTTTCTCCTTAAAGGACTCTGTTTCTCCTCAGCTCACCTGATAAGGTTGTAAACAAATGTACCTGTTTCACCTATGTTACTGCTAACTGAAAAGCAAAACAAAATAAAGGAAATGCTGGAATGAAATGAGAATACAGATGCAAATACGGATGTGATTTATTTATTTATTTACTGACATTTGGTTACTGGGAAAGTCCGATAGGGGCAGAAGCCCATTTTCATTGGAGGCCCAGGGAGAAAAGCTGCAAATTATAGCAAATCATTTTAAGAAGAATAATTTATAATCTTCAAAAATAAAACAAAAACATCAGGAGTTAAAAAAAAAAAAAAACAAATTAGCGATGATATAAAAACCTTGATTAAGAATCGATACAAGTTGTATGACAATTATTTAATATTTATAGACATTTTAGACAGTGTTTAGGGAAATTAAAAGTAAGTTATTCTAATACAAACAGGAATTGCAGTATGAAGTGAATGAAAAACAGGCTTGTGGTGTATTTAAAGAGAAAGTCAGGGAAGAGAATTTGATAGAAGTAAGGAAGTAAGTGATGAAGGGAGAGTAAGGAGGTGTAAGGAATGAAAAGGTACTTGTTCACATTTAGGGATATAGGTTATCCTGGCTTTGAGCAAGAACAGAGACAGATTTTAGCTAGGAAGTCTTTCAGATTGGTTATGAAAGATGTGAGGGAGAGTATTAACCTGATGGATACAGGGAAGGAGTTCCAGGCCTTACCAACTTTGTACAAGTACAGATAATGCCCAGTAGATTTAATAGGTTTGTAGACAGGCGTTTGTGGTCACTGGATTGCAATGACTGACTGGGAACATAGATTCATAGACTGTTACTAGACTAATGACCCGGGGGGGGGGGACTTTCTAAACCTGAGTTTTCCCAAAAGAATAATGATGTCCTGCATCCAAATATGACATTGAGGGACAGGCATTTATACGCTATCTCTATCCATAAGGGACATGGGTACCAGGCCCGGTGTAAATTTCTAATTCCTAATTCACTGGTCTAGGATGTGCTTAAACTGGGTAATAGACAACCTCCGCTTCACATGGATGGGAAGTCTGTTCCATAGGAGGGGCAATCTCTGGTACAGATATCTGTCTCTCCAGCATGTTCTTTTTAAGTCACAGACAAAATTCAGGTCCCTAGACCATGTATTTTTGGAGAATTCATAAGTGTGGGGTCTGAGGATGTCTTGTAAGCCAAGCACAGATCACCCTTCAGCAATCTATGGGAGACTGAGCACAGGGAAAACAGTTTAAGGTGCTCTGCATAAGGCAGGTTTGTTACGCCTTGTATTCTTTTTGCAAGGAACCTCTGAGGTTGTTCTAATTGCTGCATATGCCTGGTCAGGTACATACCAAAGAGAGTATTGTACTCTATGATTGTTCTGATAAGGGTAGAGTACAGTGGGATAATGACCCCTTTGGACCTAGATGCCGTGCCCTTACTTATAAGTTGCAGAACATAAAAAGATTTCCTTACTGTGGCCACGTGGTGGTCAAAGAAAAGGCTACTGTCTACATGTGTACCCAAATCCCTGACCATTGGGTCTACTCTTAGGGGTGTATTATCAACATGGTAATTAGCCAGGATAGTTGACTTCCCAAAGGGTACAATTATGCATTCCTTAGCATTGAGTTTAAGACCATGGCTTAGGCACCATTTGTTAGTCAGCGATAGACCTTCTTGAAGAATGCTAGTGTCTACAGGGGAGTCGATGATAACCCCCAGCTTGCAATCATCTGCAAACTTAGCCATAAAACTTCAGCATTTGAGTCTATTTCTGAGAAATAGAAGCCAAAAAGGAGCGGGCCCAATACTGAGCCCTGGGTGACTCCACTAATGACTGGCCTTTTGGTGGAGGTGGCCTCACCTATTTTAACTTCCTGGGTCCTATCAGTGAGGCAGTCGGCTATCCAGCAGGTGATAAAAGGGTTTATATCTAAATTAATGAGCTTGTCTACAATACCTGAGTGTGAGGTATTATATCACATGCCTTGGCCAGATTGAGGTAAGCTGTGTGCACAGTTTTACCTTCATCCAGTGCTTTGGTGACCCACTCCAAAAAGTCCACCAGATATGATAGCGTGACCTTCCGTTAACAAAGCCAAACTATGATGGGTCCGGTGTTTGCAGCTTACCTATGTCCTCACTTATGTCCATGATGATTCTTTCCATGGCCTTGTATATGAGGCTGGTAAGACTTGTGGGTGTAGTTACCTGGACCAGTGGATGGACAGCCTTTGTGCAGGGGAATGACTGTAGCCATCTTCCATTCCTTGGACACAAAACCTGACTGAAAGCTCCATTTGAAAAGTGATTTAAATGGGCCAGCGAGGTCATGTTTCATGCTATTTATTAAACATCCCAGGATGTTATCGGGACCCATTGATGCAGTGTTTTTGGCCTTGGAAAGTGCATTAACGACCTGTTCTCTAGTAATGGTTGGGAGGATTGTGTTGTGTGGTATTTCCCTTAGACTGTCGGTGGGGGGGAGAAATTTGAGCTGAACCGTTCACCCAAAAGGTTGGCAATGGCCTCTGTTTCAGTGTGGGTGATGCCATATACAATACGTTCTGTACATTGTTGTATATTTCCTCTGAACATATGGATATAGTTTTAGAAAGCTTCATGGTTGTCTTTTGCCTGAGAAGCCATTTTTTCTTCAAATTTAACCAAAAGAATAATGATGTCCTGTATATTTGAAGTATTACTTAACCCTCTTAGCTTCCTGTTTAGATTGGTCAAGGGGCTTTTATTATGTATGGCTTTGTTCCTCCTATGCTTGGCTAAGATTTTTTCTTTTGTCATATAACCAACTCATACTGTAATTCCACCAGGGTGACTTATCTTTTGAGTTTGTCCTATTCTTAATATGAGTGGGAACAGCTCACTCTATATGGCTATCAATATGGCTGTACAGAGATTTTATAAATAGTTCAGTGTATGCTGTGGTGTTTACTGGGTTTGGGGGTGCTTGGAATTTAACCAGGGTGTCGCTTAGTAGAGAGAGTAGTTGACCTTTGAATAGTTCCTAAATGTTTTTGGTTTCACTGGATACCTGGATTTAATTTTTTATTTCAAGTAATACTGCCTTATGGCCACATCTAATGGGTGAAGATATTACATTGGGTGAGGAATATTGGTGTTCATGAGTATAAGTTCAAGAATGCTTGTACCCCTGGTAGGAGAATGGACCAACTTTTCCAGGATGTTGGTATTAACAAAGTTTAGGAAACGCTGGGCTTGTCCATTAGAAGTGGAGTAGAATTACCAATCTGTAGAGGAGTAGTTGAGATCCACCATGAATATTGTATTGGGTTGAACGGTGATGGACTCTAGTACATTGAGATAGGTTGTATGGGTTTCCTGGAAAGTGGAGGGGGACCTATAGGTTGCAAGGATATGGTATGAGATCCTGTTTATAGTGAGTTGCACAGGTATGAGTTCCAGTCGGTCAAACACTTTAACCAGTCTGGATGTGAGATTGTTTTTAATACAGACTTTGACTCTTCCACCTTTAGTTCTCTCCTGTGCAGTAGCTGATCTAAAGGTGTGAAAGGATTTATAATTATGAACTGCCAGGGTATGCCCTGTGACTTTAAACCATGTCTCCATTGCTTCACAAATGCCTACACTCTTCAGGGAGAGGAATTCTTGCAAGGAGTGGAGTTTCTTGTTAAGACTAGTAGCATTGAGCAGTATCACCTTCAGGTATTCCTTCATAGGTGCAGTTAAGTTGGTAGGTTTATCAGTTCGGCATTGCCTAAAAAGGGCACTATAGGGGTGGAAAAGGTCTTTGCAGGTATCCAAACGCCTAGAAGGGATAAGTACAGACTATTCCTGGCAAAGCAGCGTGGTCTGTCAACCATGTGCTCACAGGCTGCCAAATATTGTACACCCTTAGAGTGACACCAGAAGCTAAGCCAATTATTAATTAATCATTTTCTCTTGGTAACATAGCATCACCCTTGGAGAAGGCAATATGCTGCTCAGTGCTAGGCTTATGCCTACCTGAGACATGCAATCAGCGAGTTCAATCATGTCTCACTTCATATAGTCAAGGGAGGTACATCTCAGGTTATTAACACCCACACGGACTATGGCAGATTCACACTGGAATCTGTGGTTCAGTGACCTGAGTGCCTGCGTGACTAGATGGATCCTAGCCCCGGAAAGGCGGCTAACCATGTCTCTCTCCTTACTCAGTCTGGTGGGGGGTCATTGATGTGCCTCACTATGGAATCACCAATGACTAGTAAATTTGGCTATGTGCTGGCTTGCCTTAAAGGTTTAGCAGTGGAGGCATTAGATACAGTGTTACTATGTGTAGCTATGGGTGGTGTTTTAACTGAGTGTTTACGTGATGGCTGAGGACTCTTTCTTTGATTGTACTGCCCAGGAGGACTTTGTGTTTTAGGAAGGTTAGCTCTAAGTGCTTCAGCATAAGTAGTTTTATGTGTAGGGTCTTTACCTTGTGTAGTAGGAGTGGTGCAGGTCACTGACAACCTCTATAGGATTGGTTTTGATTGTATGAGAGAGTTTTGCATTCAGCGTTCAAGTGTATTTACACCTCTTGCATACTGTATCTGTTTAATTAAGAATAAGTGGGTTGTCGGTGTATATGAGGCAATTGCTACAATGCCTCAGAATATCCATCTCAACCAGACTGGCCATGGAGAGATTCGGGAAGTGCATACCCATGGCTACTGATCTACTAGGAAGGAGTGATGAAAACTTAAATATTGAACAAGTCAGTAAGACATGGAATTTGATGAGCAATGCTCAGCTATGAGCAAAATCTGTTTACACAATAATGCCACAAAGTTGTATACCCCAAACCTTCCTAATATAAAATAACTGGTTTCTCCTGCCAGCCTGGTTGATATGGGCATCCTGACACAGTGTAGCAACTGCCTCAGTACACGGACAACCATCTATTACTACCACCTAGGAACACAATTTGTGAGAGATGCAATTACATAAAGAAGCTAGAGTCTGTGCTCTCTCCCTCACAAGCCAGTATATCTGGCACTGATAAGGTTGTCAACACAATCACTACACTTAAAACACCACCCACAACTACACAACACACATCCACATTTGCAGAGGTTCTCAACAAAAACAAACCCAAACAAAGGAGACCTCAGTGGCAAAAACACATGAGAACTCCACAACCCTCCACACCACATACCATGCATAGCCCACACACCAGTGTCTCACTCTCACAGTCACTAAGGCCTAACCATAAACCCAACATATTAGTCATAAGAGACTCCATTGTGAGACACACAGATGTGCCTCTCACCAGGCTGGATAAGTACAAAGTCACTGTTAGTTGTTTGTCAGGTGTCAGTATCTGCCATATCACACATGCACTCAAGTCTCTCAACAACAGGTACTGTTATGAGTCTGTCATAGTCCATGTTGGCATGAATGACTTGAGACCTACCTCCCTGGACTATATGAAGAGAGACATGATTGAGCTTGCTGAATGTGTCCCAGGCAGGTATGTCCCTAGCCGTAGGCATCATTCTACAATCACCCAGAATAATGCCTCAGTACAAACAGAAAATGATTGACTTTAACAATTGGCTTAGTTTCTGGTGTCCTTCCAGGGGGATCCAATGCCTTACAGCCTGGGAAGATGTGATCGACAGACCATGATGCTTTGCTAGAGATGGCCTGCATTTGTCTCACTTGGGCTTCAGGCTTCTGGCAAAGGCCCTTGCTTTCCCCATAGTGCCTTTTTTAGGAAAAGTCATGAGGTTGTTACTACCAACGTAAAAATTTCAACCTTTTAGGCAAGGCTCAAAAGACAAACCCACCTTCATAGGTATCACAAGGGATAAGAAACTGAGTAATGCTACTCAATGCCAGAAGTCTAAACCTCAAGATGCACGCACTCAAAACTCTCCTTAGCATGGAGAACATCGATATCTGTGCAGTAACAGAAACCTGGTTCAAGGCTCCCGAGAGCACCCCAGCACTACCAGGTTATACCTTATACCATGCTTTTTGGCCCCAAAACTTGGACCGTACCACAAAAGGAGGGGGAGTATCAATATTCGTCAAAGATACCCACACCTCCAGGTTGGTGGCACAGCACGAAGCATCAGAGACTATCCATGTGCAACTAACAGTGGGTAAAACTGCCTTCCAGTTTATAGCCTGCTACAGACCACCCTCCCAAACCCAGGAACCCCACTCGACCTTCCTGAGAACACTGGAAAATATGAAGGTCTCTCCAAACACCATTATATTGGGCGACTTCAACTACCCAAACATAGACTGGGAGCATTACTCTAGCTCCAACACCCTAGCCCAAAGGTTCCTAGAATTTATAAACTCAAATGCTATGGAACAACTTGTTACCACTCCCACAAGAGGGGAAAACATACTGGACCTGATCATCACCAACATGGGGACTCTATGCTCCAGACCAGAAGTGTATCCCTCACTGGTAAGATCAGACCATAAACTAATCTCACTGGATATTCGCATCCCGACTCCACCCCCTGCCCTGAAAACCACAGTGAAAAACTTCTCTGAAGCAAATGTCACACTCCTCAAAACCGAGGTGGAATCCTTCAAAGCCCCCGGGCCTGTGGAAAATACGGCCCAGACCGTAGAATCCTTTATAAACGCATTCTATGAACACCTTCAGGAATGCATGGATCATGCAATCCCAAATAAAACCAAGACCCAATCCTCCAAAGGCAGACGTCCTGTCTGGTGGACCCCAGCCATAAACAAACTATACAATAGAAGGAGGAAGCTACTACATGATAGAGCAAAATCCCAAAAAGGGAAGGCATCTCTGATCAGTATTAGCAAAAAACTATGGGCACTCATAAAATCATCTAAGGCCAGCTTCGAGAGAAAAATTGCACAGGACACTCAGGATAATCACAAAGCTTTCTTTAGTTATGTTAGAAACCTGGGTGGGAATTCCCAGATATGCTCAGAATTAGTCCACAATGACAAAAAATACACTGAACCCACAGGCATTGCCAACATCCTAGCTGACAGGTTCAGCGCAAACTTCTCCCCCCCTCCCCACTAAAAGGGCAAATATTTATCCCAGCAGAGTGCTGCCCCCCTGACATCTCAGATGCTCAGGTAAGAGCTGCCCTCTCCAAAGCAAAAAACACAGCATCAATGGGACCAGACGGTGTCCCGGGCTGCGTCCTACATGAACTCCAAGAAGAGCTAAACCCAAACATAAAACTACTGTTCAATCTCAGCCTTACTACAGGATATGTACCCAAAGAGTGGCATACAGCAACAGTGGTCCCTCAACGGATCCTGGAAACTATCGCCCCATAAGCCTGACTAGCTTGGTCTGCAAAGCTATGGAAAGGATCATCATGGACCTCATAAATAAAGATATTGGGGAACTACAGACACTGGATCCTACCCAGTTCGGCTTTGTTAAGGGCAAATCCTGCCTCTTAAACCTGGTTGATTTCTTTGAAACAGTCACCAAGGCCATTGACGAGGGGAAGGTGGTCCACACAGCCTACCTGGACCTCGCAAAAGCCTTCGATACAATACCCCACTCGGGCATTATAGATAAGCTCACCAGCTTAAATATAAACCCCTATGTCACTAGATGGGTTGCAAACTGGCTCAAGGACAGAACCCACATGGTTAGAATTGCTGGAGCCATGTCAGACTCCAAACCAGTTACAAGTGGCATCCCACAAGGCTCAGTCCTGGGACCTCTCTTGTTCGGTATATATTTCTTGGAGGTACAGGCCAACAAACAAGGACTGTGGCTGTCTAAGTTCGCAGATGACTGCAAACTGGGTGCCATAATCAACTCTCCAGCCGACACAAGCATCCTCCAAAAGGGCCTCATAGAAACAGACAACTGGTGCCAGAGCCATGGCCTCAAGCTAAACGCCAAAAAGTGTATAGTCATCCTCTTTGGCAAAAACAAAGTGCCCACAAATTACCACATAGGTGGTAATCCATTAAATACAGAAGAAGTAATTAGGGACCTGGGGACCCAAGTTGATAGCAATCTCTCATTTGACAACCACGTGGCCAAAGTGGTTAGAAAAACATTTTATATAGCCCACCCTAATCATGAAGGGATTCGCATCTAGATCAGGGGAGGTCATCGTGCCTCTTTACTCATCCCTCATCAGGCCCATAATTGAGTACAATGCCCCTTTTGGGATGTACCTTACCAGACACCTGCAGCAACTGGAAAGACCCCAAAAGTACCTCACCAAGAGGATCATAGGGCTCAAACAAATGCCATATGCTGCCCGGTTAAAGAAACTCCAGCTCTATTCAGTGGCATACCGCCTGCTCAGAGGCGATCTGTGCCTGACATATAAAGCCATGTCCAACCCGGAATTAATGGACGTGCTGCACCTCAGAAAATCCAAATCCCATCGAGCTAAACGCTCGAGAGACTTGAACCTCAGCACTGAAATAAATAGGACATGCTGGAGGGACAGATTCATAACCCAGAGGCTCCCTTCACTCTGGAATAAAATCCCAGTCCAGTTTAGGCAGAGTCCCTCATTGACTCTCTTCAAGAGGAATCTTGATGAGTGGATGGGAGATTGTAGGTTTACCCCGGGTATCACTTCTGTGTCACTGTTAGACAGAGGCACAGTATACTAACCTCAAAAAAGGGCATAGCAAAATTAATTTAAAATGGGTGGCGAAAGCCAAACACACTCTGGCTAGGCTTATAAATGCCCTAGGGCAGATAGCCTAGTATGAACCTATGAACAAAATGCAAATTAAAGTTCATGCTGCTAAATGCTATGAGTCTAAACATGAAACTGCACTCATTGCAAGCATCCTTAACCCTGGAAGATGCTGACATTTGTGTTGTCACAGAAACCTGGTTCAAAGCTGCGGAGAGCACCCTGGCCTTACCCGGTTACTCATCCTATCATACATTCAGACCCCAAAATGTGGGCAGCAAAGCCAAAGAAGGTGGACTTTCAATATATATTAAAGACACACACACCTTCAGGCTGGTCAAACAATATGACGCACAGGAGACACTCCAGGTGCATTTAACCATTGACAAGACCCCTATTCAAATTACACCTAGCTACAAGCCCCCAAATTTGACTCAAGATGCCCATTCTACCTATCTGGACCTCTTCAAATCTTCAAGATTCACCCCTTTACCCTGATCCTGTGTGACTTTAATTACCCAACCATAGATTGGAAAAACTACTCATGCCAGAACACAAATGCCCAGAGATTCCTTGATTTTATGAATGCAAATGCCTTAGAACAGCTAGTCGATACCCCCACAAGAGGTGATAATATCTTGGACTTGGTATTAACCAACATGAGTAGCCACTGCAGAACCACTATGGTATCATCCTGCCTGGTAAGATCTGACCATAAAGTAGTCACTTTCGAAGTCACCATCTCCCCTGACCCCCCTCTAGCTAGGGTCAAACAAAAAAATTTCTACAAAACTAATTACAACATTCTGAGGGATGGTATAAACAGCTTCACAGCCCCCTCCCCACTGTAGGAACTGGTACCAATGTCCAAATTTACACCAAAGTACTCTACAAGCATTTATATGGTTACATGTAATCAGGAATACCTGACAGGGCAAAATCATCCTCCATAAGGAAGAGTAAACCTGTCTGGTGGACATCTGCAATAAACTATATATAACAAAAGGAAAAAAATTGCTGTCTCGGACCAAGAAGGAGTAGGTGCCCAGTTGGAAGCAATCTCTCCTTAGCCTGAGCAAACAAATAAGAGCACTAGTGAAAACCTCTAAAGCCAACTTCGAGTCCAAATTGGCCACATCTACTAGAGACAGTCATAAGGCCTTCTTCACATATGTCCGCAATCTCAAAGGAAGCACCCAGATCTGTTCAGAATTGGTTGTCAAGGGGGCGGAGCCTAGATGGCCAACTTGGAGCAGTGAATTTTGAGAGCTCCATAAACTAGTATAATAATATAGGAAAATGTTATTATTTTCAAGTTTAAAACATCAGAAATCTATAAACTACATAAATATCAATTTTGGTGGAGCTATACAAAAATGTTCCTGTCAAGTAACTTGGAGATGTATTGAGTCACTGAATATGAACAACTCAAGGAATTCTCATCCAGATGCTGCTTTGAAAAAAGAATTGCGATTGTTGACATCTGCCTTACAGGAACTATCTTTGAAGATGGATGGCTTTAAAAACTACTTGGAAAACCTAAAATTAAATTCTCAAAAACAGACTGATACTCTTGAGGAACTATTATAGCAACACCATACAAAAATAACAAATATAGAGACTTCTCTAAATTACATTGAAGGGGGACTCAGAGGAAGAATTCCAAAAAGAATTTCTTCTTAAACAGAATACATGGCTGCTTAACAAAATAGATGACTTAAAAAACAGGGAAAGGAGAAACAACATAAGGATCTTTGGTCTTCCTGAAAACACTGAATGAGAAGACATTATTTCATTCTTAACGTGGATTCCTGAATTTTTAGACTTGAAAGAAGGACTTTCATTTGGAATTGAAAGGGCACATACAGCACTGAGGAAACCTGCTTCTAAGTCAACAAATACTGCACCTAGATCCATAGATATAAAATTTCTTTCATTTCTGGACAAGGAACTAATATTAAAATCTGCTTGGAGAAAATCACCCTTAAAATACAATACCCAATAATACAAATAACTGGATTTATATATCAAAGACACACACATGACAATATTAAAAGGATAATTTATCTGATAGATTGTTAATAAAAAAATAAACCCTCATAATTGGCTTAGATATAGAGAAAGCCTTTGATTCCCTAAATTGGTACTATTTATTCAAAATTCTGGTGTTATTTGAATTTCTTCCTTCCTTTGTTCATCTACTAAAGAATTTATATACAATAATTTAGCGTATGCTAAGCTAGGTCCTTTCACCTCTGAATCTATACATACAACAAAGGGTACTAAACAAGGATGTCCCATGTCACCAATTCTGTTTGCTTTGGCTATTGAAATATTGGCAGATTCAATACGTAACAGTACGAAAATCAAAGGAGTACATGTTTATGAGCAATACAGTTCTAAAGTAATGCTGTTTGCTGATGACATATTATTAACATTATCCAATACAAAAGAGACTTTAGAAGAATTAGATATTTTAATTGACTCATTTTACAGGACTTCAGGACTCCATTTCAATAAATCAAAATCAAAATTTGTATTTTTAAATAAAAGAAAATAATGCAGACGAAGCAGAATCACATTACAGGGAAACAAGAATCTACCTTAAAATATCTAGGAATTGAGTTATGCAAGGATTACTAATAGTTTTTTGAGACTAATTCATCAATACAATTAAAAATCTCTGTGGAAAACTGGAACAAAATAATATTAACATTTGAAGGTAGACTACAGTTAATAAAAATGGTTTTACTATCCAAGATTCTATATATAGCTTTGGCTATACAACTGTTACCAGAAAGGAATATACTCAAAGAAATAGTCATGCCTAATAAAATTTTTATGGTTTCCCAAAAGAAACAGAATAGCTTTAATGCATCATATCAGACCATGGAAACAGGAAGGATTAAACTTTCCTGATATAGAAACATATATAAAAGCATCAACAGTCTCAAACTGGATAAATCCAAATTATTCTGCAAATTGGAAAGAATTACTAACTGTAATATCAATAAATTAATTTGATTTACAAAAAAAATTTCAAATAGATAAAAACAATTTGCCATGTCGCATGTTATTTATTAGAATGCAATATAACATAACTAAGCCCACTAAAACTCGTATGATTAATTATTACATTGACTCATTTAGGAAAATTACTAATGCAAATATAGATTTAAAAATCTGGTTTGATCTTTTAACACCATTCATAGTTATAAAAAGCTATCCACAAAAATATACAGAGAAATAATTAATTCCTGGGAACAGAAAAGATTTGTTTGTTGGTTTATGTGTATCAAAGAACTAAAAGTTCTGGACATGCAAACAATAGAAACAACCTACAAAATTCCACAACAAGATTGGCTAACTATGCAAATCATTTTGATGTATTTGCAAGATTTATGCAGAATAATTAGTAATTATTCATTTAAAAAATACGTAAACTTATGACATACCTATATGAAATCATATAGAATGATTATGACCTGGGAAATAGTATTTTGAAATTTTACAAGATACTGATAAATTATAAAACACCCAAATCCTCATATTGGAATTATATAACAAAAGAACACTCATTACAGCTAACTGAAGAAATTAAGTCAAATATCTTATTATCAATAAAACATACATCTTTTACACAATACTGAAAAGTTTTTAATTGGAAATGCTTACATAGAGCATTCTTAACTCCATATAGAATTACTAAAATTAATTCTTCCACAAAGGGGAATATGTTGAAAGTGTGAGCAAATATACAATGCAGACTGAAATCACATTTTTTTCGACTATGTTACAATTACGCTATTTTGGGATGGTATTAAACACTTTTTATAAACTTTAATGAATCATTTAACTTATCTAAAGCTCTAGTATTATTAAATGTCTATGACGGTCCTCATTTGAATGAGTCAAATATGTATCTAGTATGGACAATACTTGAAATCTCAATGAAGTGTATAAGAAGAAGATGGAATACAAACAATACCGACTTTGGAAGACTTCTACAGCCTACTGAAGACCACAGCATTGTTGGAAATTAGAATTAAAGAATTAAGGATTCATCCTAAGCCCTTTATTAACAATCCATGGAAAAAAGTCTTATCATTGATTGACACTTTAATAACTGAACAGATACACTCTGATAACTGGATTGTTATACCTATAAGGTAATTGTATATATTGAGTTCTGTTATAGTGTCTGGCTGATGTAAATAGCGTACATAGTTATTAAGATGTTATATGCAATTGTTATAGGGTCAAGCTGATGTAAACAGTGTACATAGTTATTAAGATCTTATATACAAATACTATGGAATTTATTCAACTGTATTTGAAAAATAAAAAATGTTTGAGAAAAAAAATTGGTTGTCAAGGACACCACATACACAAATGCTGTAGATATAGACAATCTACTGGCTGACAGATTCAGCAAAAATGTCTCCCCTCTGTCCCCCATCAGTAAGTCAGGGCATCCCCAGTACTTTCCCTCCACCCCTTATCTCTAGGGAAGAGGTCATCACTGCCCTCTCAAAAGCAAAAAATACAGCCTCCACAGGACACAGTAAAATCCCAGGCTGCATCCTACATGAACTCAGGCATGAACTTGCAGCACCATTAAGCAATCCTATTCAACCAAAGCCTGAGTATCGGCTTTGTCCCAGCCGAGGGGACGACAGCTGCTGTCATCCCTTTACACAAAGGTGGAGCATCCACCAATCCAGGAAATTATAGAAATCTGCAAGGCCATGGAATGGATCATCATGGAGCTCTTTAACAGGAATATTGGCAACCTCCAAACACTCGACCCCACACAGTTTGACATTGTCAAGGGGAGATCATTTCTTTTAAATCTGGTTAACTTCTTTGAGACAGTCACCAAAGCCATGGATGAGAGGAAGACCATGCACACCGCCTACCTTGACCTGGCTAAAGCCTTTGACACTGTTCCCCACTCGGGCATAGTGGATACACTCTCTCAACTAGGCATCAATCCATATGTTATCAGATGGGTAGCAAACTGGCTCACTGATAGAATCCACCTAATCAAAACAGGGGAAGCCACCTCAAGCAGTAGACACATAATGAGCTGTGAACCCCAGGGATTGGTCTTGGGGCCTCTGTTATTTGGGATATACTTCTCTGAGGTACAGGCCAAAACCAATGGGCTATGGCCGACCAGGTTTGCAGATGACTGCAAGCTGGGTGCAGTCATCAATTCCCTAAGTGATGTGGACATCTTCCAAGAGGTTCTCACACAGACAAATGACTGGTGCCAGAAACATAGCCTCAAGCTGAATGCCAAAACATGCATCATCATCCCCTTTGGGGAAAGTGATGTCCCTACATATTATCACATTAATAACAATGTCCTAGGTACATAATCAGTAGTGAGAGATTTGGGCACTCAGGTTGATAGCAACCTGACTTTTGACCACCAAGTTGCTTCCATTGTACAGAAAACTTTCTACATGGCCCACCTCATAAGTAATGGTATCTCATCCAGGGACAAAGAGGTCATAACATCCCTGTATTCTTCTCTTATAAGGACAGTTATTGAGGACAGTGCCCCCTTCGGCATGTTCCTTGCAAAACACATGCACCAGCTGGAGAGACCACAGAGGTTCCACACCAGGGGGATCCAGGGGAATCCAGAGTCTCAAACATCTACCCTACACAGGCTAAAAGCCCTATTCATCTACTGAATTTCATACAGACTCCTCAGAGGTGACTTCTGTCTGGCATACAAAGCAATCTCAGACCCCGCCTTGATGAGACGGCTGCATATTCACAAGTCAAGCTCCACTTGAGCAATCCGTACATGCGACCTCAACCTGGTCTGTTCAATAGGACTTAGCAGGACAGATTTGTGTCCCAGAGACTCCCCCATCTGTGGAATAGACTCCCTCTCCACGTCAAGCAGAATACCTCATTATTCCTTTCTAAGTGCAACCTGGATAACTAGATGGGAAAAAGAAAATACACCCCTGGGATTCCACCTTTGTCCCTGCTGGACAGGGGCTTTGGGTGCTGACTTGTCTAAAGATGGGCTAAACTCTTGGCTAGGCTTATAAGGGCATCAGGGCCAATAGCCTAGTAACCTCCTATGATCTTATGAACTGGTTTGGAGCCCAGGTGCTTAAATCATTAGTATGTGGGAAGAAAGGAAATGGGAGATTATTCGAGTTTAAAAGATTAAGAGGGCGGGACATAGCTGTGTCGAATGTTTTTAGTGCTGGACAGGCAGATGGATGCTGGATAATTTTATAACTGGTAAGAAGCTGTGTATATGTTACTTGATGAGGCAGTTCTAACCAATTTAGGTTTTTTGGAGCTGTACAGTGGTGGGTTCTGAAAGGGGATTTTACTGCAAATTTAGCAACTTTGTTATAGCATTGTTTAAGTTTTAATTTTTGTGAAATCTGGAGGTTAATGAGGATGGGAGTACCATAAAGAAGTGTGGGGAGGAGATAAGTAGTGGCAAGTGTAGTTTTAGTTGTGTCAGTGAGAAAGTTTTTGGCTCTGTAAAGCATCCCTAGTTTTTGATGAGTTTTAGTTGTACAGTTTTGTATATGTGGATGAAATGCAAGCTTAACATCCACTATTGCCCCTAATAATTTGCTATGAGAAGTGACTTCAGTGGTATTATCAAGAGAGAGGATTTTAAATTTTGTTTTTTCATGAGAGAGGGATTTGGTTAAAAAAAGTAGTAGTTTGGTCTTTTTTGGGTTGAGCAGGAGTTGTGATTTATGAAGCCATGTTTCAAAGTCTGTTAAAACTTCCTGAGTAATTCTTTGGATAAAGATATACAAAGATGGTACAGTGGTTACAGGAGGTGATGAGATTTACAGGATGGCAACGGTACAAAGAAAAAAGCTATTGGCTTTACTGGAAAAGCTCACCCAGACTCTGCCACAACTTGCTTTAAGGGAAAGGATAGTTTGTTATTGCTTTCTTGTGTTTTGGAAAGCTTCATTGCCTTTTTTCCATTTTATATATTGTGATTTATTTTCTTTACACTGTGCTTTACTTGTATTCTGGTTTTAATTGCATATCTGAACTAGGAAAGAGACCACAGCTGTGTCTCTTGTGAGTCAGACAGAAATTAATGTTTCCCCTCCCTTCTACCCTGGTGCTGTTGTTCATAGGTTCATACTAGGCTATCTGCCCTGGGGATATTATAAGCCTAGCCCGATTCTGTATGGCTTACGCCACCCCTTGATTTGAGTATACTGTGCCCTTTTTAAGGTTCAGTTTACTGTGCCTCTGTCTAATAGTGACACGGGAGTAATCCCTGGGACAGACCTACGATCCCCCATCCACCTATCGAGATTCTTCTTGAAGAGATTCAGTGAGGTGCTCTGCCTCACATGAACTGGAATTCTATTCCAGAGTGAAGGGAGCCTCTGGGTTATGAACCTGTCCCTCCAGCAAGTTCTATTTATTTCTGTGCTGAGGTTCAAGTCCCTTGAGCGTGCGGCTCTAAGGGATTTAGATTTACTGAGGTGGAGCATGTCCATTAATTCTGGATTTGGCATAACTTTGTATGTCAGGCATAGATCACCTCGAAGTAGGCAGTATGCAACTGAGTAGAGCTGGAGTTTTTTTAACCGAGCAGCATATGGCATCTGTTTGAGACCCTTGATCCTCTTGGTGAGATACTTTTGGGGTCTTTCTAATTGCTGAAGGTGTCTGGTAAGGTACATCCCAAAAGAGGCATTGTATTCTATGATGGGCCTGATGAGGGATGAATAAAGGGGCACGATTACCTCTCTTGATCTAGATGTGAAACCCTTCGTGATGAGGTGGGCTATGTAGAAGGTCTTTCTAACCACTTTGGCAATGTGATTTTCAAAGGAGAGATTGCTATCAACTTGGGTCCCCAGGTCCCTAATAACTTTCTCTGTACTTAATGGGTTTCCGCCTTTGTGGTAATTTGTGGGCACATTGTTTTTGCCAAAGGGTATGACTATACATTTTTTGGCATTTAGCTTTAAACCATGGCGCTGGCACCAGTTATCTGTCTCTGTGAGACCTTTTTGAAGGATGTTTGTGTCAGCTGGAGAGTTGATTATGGCGCCCAGTTTGCAGTCGTCTGCGAACTTGGTGAGCCATAGTCCTCCCACGTTTGCCTGTACCTCAGAAAAGTATATACCGAACAAGAGTGGTCCCAGGACAGAACCCTGTGGGATGCCACTTGTGACCAGTTTCGAGTCTGACATGGCTCCAGCAACTCTCACTCTGTGGGTTCTGTCTTTGAGCCAGTTTGCGACCCGTCTTGTGACATAGGGTTTATATTTAAGCTGGATAGCTTATCTATGATGCCCGAGTGGGGTATTGTGTCAAATGCCTTTGCAAGGTCCAGATAGGCTGTGTGGACTACCTTCCCTTCATCTATGGCTTTGGTGACTGTTTCAAAGAAGTCAACCAGGTTCAAAAGGCAGGATCTGCCCTTGACAAAGCCGAACTGGGTAGGATCTAGTGTCTGTAGGTCCCCAATGTCTTTGTTTATGAGCTCCATGATGATCCTCTCCATAGCCTTGCAGACTAAGCTAGTCAGGCTTATGGGCGATAGTTTCCAGGGTCCGTGAGGCTCCACCTTTGTGGAGTGGGACCACTGTTGCTGCACGCCATTCTGTGGGCACATATCCTGTAGTGAGGCTGAGATTGTATAGCTGTTTTATTTGAGGGATTAGTTCCTCTTGGAGTTCATGTAGGACGCAACCTGGGAAGCCATCTGGTCCCATGGAAGCAGTGTTTTTGCTTTGGAGAGGGCAGCCTTCACCTGAGCATCAGAGATGTTTGGGAGGCAGCCCTCTGCCGGGATAGATACTTGCTCTTTTGGGGGAGGGGTGGAGAAGTTTGCACTGAACCTGTCTGCCAGGATATTGGTGATGTCTGTGGGTTCAGTGTATTTTTTGTCGTTTAGAATCAACTCAGAACAAGTCTGGGAGTTGCATCCCAGGTTCCTAACATAACTGAAAAAAGCCTTATGATTGTCTTTGGTGTCCTGTGCAATTTTTCTCTCGAAGCTGGCCTTGGAGGATTTTATGAGGGATCTTAATTTTTTGCTAGTACTGATCAGAGATGCCTTCCCTATTAGGGATTTTGCTCCATCATGTAGTAGCTTCCTCCTTCTGTTGTACAGTTTATTTATGGCAGGGGTCCACCAGACTGGACGCCTGCCTTTGGATGATTGGGTCTTGGTTTTGTTTGGGATAGCATGATCTATGCATTCCTGGAGATGTCCGTAGAATGCGTTTATATAGGATTCTGCCATTTGGGCCGTAGTTTCCACTGGCCCTGGGGCCTTGAATGATTCCACTTCGGTTTTGAGAAGTGAGAAGTTCGCTTTTGAGAAGTTTTTCACTGTGGTTTTCTGGGCTGGGGGTGGGGTTGGGATGTAGACATCCAGTGAAATTAATTTATGGTCTGATCTTACCAATGAGGGATATACTTCTGGTGTGGAGCATAGAGTCCTCATGTTGGTAATGATCAGGTCTAGTATGTTGTCCCCTCTTGTGGGAGTGGTGACTAGTTGTTCCATAGCATTTGAGTTTATAATTTCCAGGAACCTTTGGGCTAAGGTGCTGGGGCTTGAGTAGTGCTCCCAGTCAATGTTTGGGTAGTTGAAGTCGCCCAGTATAATGGTGTTCGGAGAGATCTTCATGTTCTCCAATGTTTTCAGGAAAGCCGAGTGGGATTCCTGACTTTGAGAGGGTGGTCTGTAGGATGCTATAAACTGAAAAGCAGTCTTGCCCACTGTTAGTTGCACATGGATGGTCTCCGATACGTGCAATGCCACTAACCTGGAGGTGTGGATATCCTTGATAAATATGAAAACTCCCCCTCCTTTTGTGGTTCGGTCCAGGTTTTGGGGCCGAAAAGCATGATATGAGGTATAACCTGGTAGTGCTGGGGTGCTCTCTGGAGCCTTGAACCAGGTTTCTGTCACTGCACAGATATCGATGTTCTCCATACTGAGGAGAGCTTCGAGTGCGTGCATCTTGAGGTTAAGACTTCTGGCATTAAGCAGCATTACCCTTAGTTTCTTGTTCCTTGTGCTGTCTATGGGGTGGGTTTGACTTTTGAGCCTTGCCTAAAAAGGCACTATGGGGTGGCAAGAGCCTTTGCCAATATCCAAAGCCCAGTGGTGACAGGTGCAAGCCGTCCCTAGTGAAGCAACGTGGCTTGTCAAGCATGTCATCCCAGGCTGACAGACACTGGATCCCCTTTGAATGACACCAAAATTTTAGCCAATTGTTAAAATAGATCATTTTGTCTTTGTACTGTGGCATCATTCTAGGTGAGGGTAAGATGCTGCTCAAGGTCAGGGTCATACCAGCCTGGGCTACATGATCAGAGAGCTCCTCTATGTCTCTTTTCATGTAGTCCAGGGAGGTACATCTCAGGTCATTCACACCAGCATGTACAATGACTGAGTCATATTTGTATTTGCTTTGGAGTGACCTGAGTGCTTGCATTATGTGGCGGATCCTAGCACCTGACAGGCAGCTCACTGTGACCTTCTCTTTATTCAGCCTGGTGAGCGGGACGTCAGTGTGTCTGACAATAGAGTCACCTATTACAAGAGTATCAGGTGTGTTATTCAGCCTTAAGGGCTGTGGCTGCTTGGCACACTGACTTTGTGGGCTATGTGTTGTGCGTGTTTTGTTTTGAGGTAGCGTTTGCTTGGATGTCTGCTTTGGAGGTCTCTGTTGCTTAGGTAGATTTTTATTTAGAGCCTCCGAGTATGTTTTTGTGTATTTATGTGTTTGGTTCGCTGATGTGATGGGACTATGTGATACTGGAATTGTGTTGTGTGAGGTTACCTTCTCCTCCTGACTGGTTACACCAGTTTTGAGATGAGAGAGCTCAGCCTCCAGTTTGGCTAAATAGTTGCATCTCTCACATATATTTGAACCTGTTTGGAGGAGGAGAGGGTTGTCCGTGTACATGAGACAGTTGTAACATTGCCTCAAAATTCCCAGATTCACCAGCTGGACTGGAGAGGAAACCATTGACTGACTTTTGGACATGCTAGAGTAATATAGGGAAACTGAATTTAAGATGGACCAATAGAGGACAGGGTAATCGTAGAGAGTATAAGAGCAAGTAGTGCTTATGGTTTAATAGTGCTAACTTGTAGGATTACTTAATTGGACCAGTGAATGGCCTTAGAATGAGAATATGGTGTTTAAATTGAGAGATAGAGCACTTCTAAGGGAAAAAGTGAAGAGCAGACTTTGTGGAGCCAGGAATGGTTTAAACCCAATTAGGCGGCGCTGCCTGCTGTTGCGCTATGCACAAAAATGCACAAAACTGCGCAAAAGAGGGTTTTAAGAGAGTGTCTTTAAACTCAGCTGTCTTTCTAATTGCCTTCCCATTATGTTAATTTGACCACATAGCTCCCTCCCTGTTCTCATTCATTGGCTACTGTAACTAAGCACAAAATTATTAGTTTGTGGCATTGCTTTCCCTCAACTACTTACATTTATTGGCCTTTCAACTGTATTCCATAGAGCCAGAATACAAGTCCCCACCTCTTTCCAGTCTCTTGTAAAATTGGTGGCCCTCAATTTGGATAACTAAAGCTTAATTTCCCCCTCTTTTATATGTAATGACTTAGCGCACACTGCAGCTCTTAGAATATGAACCCATTTTTTGCATCTTATGTTTAAAATCTGCAACATCTACTTCAAGACCAGTAATTATTGGAGAGCCCACATTCTGCCTGTCAGAAGTCATCCTGAGATTAGTTCTTCTCTTTTGCTCATGGTGAGAGAAGGAGCATATAGACTTTATTTCCTAGAGACTGCTGGTCATTGGAAAGCCTAATAACCACTTCATAGGTGCCAGTTTGCAATTTGTGTTTATATTTTGCTCCTGGTGGGAGAAGGAGCAGAGTGCATTGATTCCTGATGCTCTCCTTTTGGGCAGTGAGTGTCTATGTTTGACCTCCCTGATTCGTCTGGTTGCAATTCAAGCTATCTACCAGAAAAGGCTACAACAAGCTGACAAACTCTTGCATCATCTGGGACAAGACTACGGATCACTAAATAGCCTGTGGCCTGTTTCTCATCTTGGGATTGGTTCTACTGCTTTGCTTCAGGTGAGAGAAAAAGCAAAGTAGCATTGCATCCCAGCAGTGTGAAGCTATTTGAGACCAGCACTAGTAATAGTAGCCAGGCATTAATTATTCAGGTGAATCCTTTCTTTTCATAATTTTTGACAAGCGAATTCTTTTTTTTCAGCAAGTACTACCTGCTTTACTTCTAACTTCAGAATATCTGCTTATGTACTTCATTGATAAATCATCAGGGTCTACTAACTAGTTTCTCCTCAAGTGTTTGTTAGTGCCTTGTATAGAAGCAGACACCTTGAAATGACATTTTTCCTGTAAGAGCACCATTGAAATGTCACCAATATCTAGTTCCACACAGAACAGTTAGTTTGCAATGATGAGCACTGCCCCCACAGTTGCAAGCCAGATACTGCTGACATTTACTGGAAAAGCTCACCCAGACTCTGCCACAGCTTGCTGTGAGGGAAAGGTTAACTTGTTTTTGCTGTCTTGTATTTTGTATTGCTGCATTGTCTTCTTCTGTTTTGCATATTGGGATTTATTTTCTTTACACTGTGTTTTACTTGTATTCTGCTCTTGATTGCATATTTAAACTAGGAAAGAAACCACAGCTTTGTGTCTTGTGAGTCATATGTAAGTTTTTCAACACCCTTCCACCCGGGTGCTGTTGTGTTTTTAAACTCAACCATCTTTCTAATTGCCTGACCCTCATGTTAATTTGACCATATAGCTCCTTTCCTCTCCTCTTTCATTGGCTATTGTGAGTAAGCACAAAATTATCATTTTGTGAAATCACTCCTCTTCAACTATTTATATTTATTGACCATTCCAATATATTCCTTAGAACCAGAATATAACATGCCCACCCCTTCCAATCTATCATGCCTTTTTAAAATTAGTGGCTCTCCAGTTAGACAGCTAAAGCTCATGTTACCCCATTTTTCATGTCTAGCTGCTTAGTACACACTGCAGCTCTTAGGATATTAACCCATTTTTATACCTTTAATTCTGCAACATATACTGCAAGATCACCAGCTATTGGAGAGCGTACATTCTGCCTGTCAGTAGGCATCTTCGGATTAATGCTTCTGTTTTGCTACTGGTGAGAGAAGGTGCATATAGGCATTATTTCCTGGAAACTGCTGATCATCGGAACGTCTAATAACTGCTTCATAGCTGCCAACTTAGAACTTGTGCTTATATTTTGCACCTGGTGAGGTAAGGAGCAGAGTGCATTGATTTCTGACTGTTTATTGTTGGTCAGTGAATATCTGTGCTTGACTTTCCTGATTGGTCTGGTTGCTATTCAAGGCATCTACCAGGAAAAGGCTACAACAAGCTTACATGCCCTTGCATCATCTGGGACAAGACTGTGGATCACCAAACAGGCTGTGGCCTGCTTCTCATCTTGAGATTGGTGCTACTGTTTTACTTCTTGTGAAAGAGGAATTGAGGAGCATTGTATCCCAGTGTGAAGCTGTGCTGATACCAACACTAGCAGTATCCAGGCAGTAGCCAATCAAAAGACTCTCCTTTTTTCATTATTCTTGACAAGCTAATTCTTTCTTTTCATTAAGTATTGCTTGATTTGTTTCTAGCTTCAGAATATCTGCCTACATACTTCATCCTTAAATTTTCAGTGTCTACTTATTAGTTTCCCCTAAAGTGTTTTGGCAGTTCCCTCTGTAGACACAGACATGCTGAGTTGCTATTTTTCCTGTAAAAGCACCATTGAAATTTCACCAATACCTAATTGCACACAGGGCAACTAGTTTGTTGTGACAAGCACTGCCCGCAGAATTGCAGACTGGAAACTCCTGACATTGCTTTATATTCTCACTCCAACTATCTAATCAATAAAAAAGGGTTTGTTGCCAGGGATATGAACTTTCCCGCTGTCTCTGTTACCAACTTTGTGGATATGGACATCTTGAGGCAATGTAGGAATTGCCTCATTTTTAGTGACAACCAGTTAATTCTCAAACAAACTGATATGGTGTGTGAGGGGATGTGTTTACACAATGTCACTGGAGGCAAAGCTCTCACATAAAAGCACTCCTGATGCTGATGTCAATATGATTGACAGTTTTGCATGCACTGCACCCATCACACACAGGTCAAAGCAGACGCGCATAGACTCACATATGCTGAGACACTTAAATGCAACCTTCCTAAACCCCAAAGACCTCATAGATGAAGTACACATAAAAAACATAGATGAAGTACACATAAAAAACACCCTCAGCAGCCCCAGAATACACTCTTTCAAAACAACACCCATATCAACACATACAGCCACATCTCATGGAGCCTCTACATCTAAGCCCTTAAGACATGCCACTATGCATTCCAACATTCTGTGCATTGGAGTCTCCATTGTGAGACACACTGATGTCCCTGTCACCAGGCTGAGTAAGAATAAAACCACTGTCATTTGCTTATCAGGGACCAGGATCCGCCACATTACGCATGCATTCAGGTCATTGGACCACAAGTACCAATATGACTCAGTCATAGTCCATATGAGTGTAAATGACCTGAGATGTACCTCCCTAGACTATATGAAGAGAGACATCATGGAGCTCTTGGAATGTGTCCTAGGCAGGTATGAGCTTAGCACTGAGCAGCATTTTACCTTCTCCAAGGATGATTCCACAATACAAACAAAAGATGACTGACTTTAATAATTGGCTTAGTTTATGGTGTCATTCTAAGGGGGTGCAATATTTGACAGCATGGAAGGAGATGGTCAGCAGACCGCACTGCTTTGCCTGGGGTGGTCTGCACCACTCCCCTCTAGGATTTTGAATATTAACTAAAACATTGTCCTCCCTCATAATGCCTTTTTTAGGCAATGCCTAACTAAAAGTACTTCTGAATGGCAAATAAAAAACAAGAAAATATAAAGGTGTTACTGCTCAGTACTAGGAGTCTAAACAAAAAACTCCACTCTAGAAGCTTGCTTCACCCTAGAGAATGCTGATGTCTGCATGGTCATCGAGACGTGGTTTAAAGCCACGGAGACCACATCAGCAGTGCAAAGTTATGATGTCTCCCACACATTTAGACCAGCTACTACACAGGCAGGAAATAAAGGTGGAGGTGTTTCAATTTACATCAAAAATTAATATACCTCAAGGCTGGTCAAACAGGAAAATGCACTTGAGCTTCTCCATGTTCAAATCACCATAGGCAAAATCCCATGCCACTTCCTTGCAAGCTATAGGTCCCCCTCTATGACCCAGAAAACCCATAACATGTATTTAAACTTATTGGAAACACTGACCATCTAATCCAATACCATATCCATGGGCAACTTTAATTACCCCACTATTAACTGGGAATCATATATGACACCAAACATACAGGCACATAGATTCCTTGAGTTTGTACACAGAGATTCCCTGGACCAGATTGTCAGTACACCAACCAGAGGTGCAACCATACTGGATCTGGTCCTGATTAATATGGGAGAGTGCTGTACACCCCCTAGTGTGATTTCTTCTCTGGTAAGGTCATACCACAA
The DNA here is from genome assembly GCF_019279795.1 of Protopterus annectens. Taxonomy (NCBI): domain Eukaryota; kingdom Metazoa; phylum Chordata; order Ceratodontiformes; family Protopteridae; genus Protopterus; species Protopterus annectens. The sequence continues at coordinate 738,616,621 of NC_056734.1, read as the reverse complement.
AATGGTCTCCTTTGAAGTAAAAATAAAACTTGGAACCCTAACTAACCCTGGAATATTCAGGAGCGACTGTAAGGCTAACTTCCTACTATTACGTAATAACCTGAGAAAATTTCAAGCCCCCATAAATCCTGAGAACACTGATGCCTATGCAGAACTGTTTACAGAAACCCAATACAAGGATGAAAATACCGGTATAGAGGCAGCTGTACCCACCAGGAAGAAGTACATAATTAACTGAAAAAACAAGCCACCTTGGTGGAATCTCAACAGCAGTAGGCTGTATAACAAAAGGAAGAAAAGCATGGCAAAAATGAGGAGGTGCAGCACCCAGCATGATAAAAGCAATCTCATCAAATTAAACAAACAACTCAGAGGACATATAACTACCAGACCAAAATATGAGGTAATTTTGGCCACCCAGGCCAAGCACAACCACAAGGCATTCTTTAGCTATGCCCTTGACCTCAAAGGCAATACACAATTGTATGCCATGCTCATTGTAAATGGAGCCATGTATACTGGATGAGAAGATAAAACAAACCTGCTGGCCGACAAATTCAGCTCCAACGTTACACCTCTCTCCCCCTCAAACTTCCCTCAGGAAATACCATCAAGTATAACTTCCCCTGCTGTCACTAGGGAATATGTCCTTAACGCTTTCCCTAAGGCTAAGAACACTGTATCAGTGGGCCCAGGCAGTATTTCAGGATGCCTTCTAAATAGCATGTATCATGACCTATCAGGGCTTCTGGAATTGCTATTTAACTGTAGCCTCCAAAGAGGCTTCATGCCTCAAGACGGTGTCCCGGGCTGCGTCCTACATGAACTCCAAGAAGAGCTAAACCCAAACATAAAACTACTGTTCAATCTCAGCCTTACTACAGGATATGTGCCCAAAGAGTGGCGTACAGCAACAGTGGTCCCTCTCCATAAAGGTGGTGCCTCAACGGATCCTGGAAACTATCGCCCCATAAGCCTGACTAGCTTGATCTGCAAAGCTATGGAAAGGATCATCATGGACCTCATAAATAAAGATATTGGGGACCTACAGACATTGGATCCTACCCAGTTCGGCTTTGTTAAGGGCAGATCCTGCCTCTTAAACCTGGTTGATTTCTTTGAAACAGTCACCAAGGCCATTGACGAGGGGAAGGTGGTCCACACAGCCTACCTGGAGCTCACAAAAGCCTTTGATACAATACCCCACTCGGGCATTATAGATAAGCTCACCAGCTTAAATATAAACCCCTATGTCACTAGATGGATTGCAAACTGGCTCAAGGACAGAACCCACATGGTTAGAATTGCTGGAGCCATGTCAGACTCCAAACCAGTTACAAGTGGTGTCCCACAAGGCTCAGTCCTGGGACCTCTGTTGTTCGGTATATATTTCTCGGAGGTACAGGCCAACATGGAAGGACTGTGGCTGACCAAGTTCACAGATGACTGCAAACTGGGCACCATAATCGACTCACCAGCCGACACAAGCATCCTCCAAAAGGGCCTCATAGAAACAGACAAATGGTGCCAGAGCCATGGCCTCAAGCTAAATGCCAAAAAGTGTATAGTCATCCCCTTTGGCAAAAACAAAGTGCCCACAAATTACCACACAGGTGGTAATCCATTAAGTCCAGAAGAAGTAATTAGGGACCTGGGGACCCAAGTTGATAGCAATCTCTCATTTGACAACCACATGGCCAAAGTGGTTAAAAAAACATTTTATGTAGCCCACCTAATCATGAAGGGATTCACATCTAGATCAGGGGAGGTCATCGTGCCTCTTTACTCATCCCTCATCAGGCCCATAATTGGGTACAATGCCCCTTTTGGGATGTACCTTACCAGACACCTGCAGCAACTGGAAAGACCCCAAAAGTACCTCACCAAGAGGATCAAAGGGCTCAAACAGATGCCATATGCTGCCCGGTTAAAGAAACTCCAGCTCTACTCAGTGGCATACCACCTGTTCAGAGGCGATCTGTGCCTGACGTATAAAGCCATGTCCAACCCGAATTAATGGACATGCTGCACCTCAGAAAATCAAATCCCATTGAGCTACGCTCGAGAAACTTGAACCTCAGCACTGAAATAAATAGGACATGCTGGAGGGACAGATTCATAACCCAGAGGCTCCCTTCACTCTGGAATAAAATCCCAGTCCAGGTTAGGCAGAGTCCCTCATTGATTCTCTTCAAGAGGAATCTTGATGAGTGGATGGGAGATCATAGGTTTACCCCGGGTATCACTTCTGTGTCACTGTTAGACAGAGGCACAGTATACTAACCTCGAAAAAGGGCATAGCAAAATAAATTTAAAATGGGTGGCGAAAGCCAAACACATTCTGGCTAGGCTTATAAATGCCCTAGGGCAGATAGCCTAGTATGAACCTATGATGGAAAATAGCCACTATAATCACTCTGCACAAAGGTGGACCATCTACAGACCCTGGAAACTGCAGACCCATAAGTCTCAATAATCTGATATACAAAGCCATGGAAAGAATTATCATGGAAATGATCAATAATGACATAGGAAGCTTCCAGACACTGGACTCAACCCAGTCTGGTATCATCAAGGGCAGGTAATGCCTACTGAATCTGGTGGACTTCTTTGAGAAGGTCAGCAAAGCAATGGATGAAGGCAGAATAGTTCACACTGCCTACCTTGATCTGGCCAAGGCATTTGACACAGTACCTCACTTGGACATTGTTGCCAAACTCAAGAGGTTAGGTATAAACCCTTGTGCTGCCCGGTGGATAGCCAGCTGACTCACAGACAGGACCCAGGAAGTTAGAATTGGGGAGTCCACCTCTATTAAGAGGCCAAGCGCAAGTGGACTCCCTCATGGATCGGTCATGAGACTGCTCCTTTTTGGCATTTACTTCTCTAAAGTCAAGACCAATGTGACTGGCCCCTGACTGACTAAATTTGCAGATGTTTCCTAATTAGGAGCAGTCATATAATCCCTCACTGGCACTATTTATTTATTTATTTATATTTGTTGACCGGGAGTAGGTCCATTTTCAGCAGAGGCCCGGGGAGAAAATCTCCATAGTTAAAATAAACAGACAGTAGTTACATTGGATTACATAGCGATTAACAATTTACATAGCAATTACTTACAACATATTTACAGATGAAGAACATAGTACATCAGTAGACAACTAGAATCTTTATCTGTGAAGTACATAACAGACATTAGCAAATGTTTCAAGAAGAAGTTCCTGCTGTATAATAAGTACTGGCTTATGAGCATCTGAGCTTGCTATAATCAAGGTAGTTAGTGGAGTGGAAAGAAAGGTAGTGGTTGGATGGGGAGGGTGATATTAGAGTGGGAGTTGCAAGGGCATAGCCAGCATGTTTTAGGTGCACTTTTGGTAAAGTTTTGAAGTGGGTGCATGATGGTATGGAGGTAATTGTGAGTGGGAGGGAGTTCCATAATTTGGCTATGGTGCAAGAGAATAGTGCTTCACCAGCAGAGTTATTGGCTTTAGTGATCTGCAAGTGATTTTTGTTGCTGGATCTTAGTGGTATGGTGGTGCGATAGGGTTGGAGTAGATTCTGGAGGGATGGGACATTTAGTGGATGATTTACTAGTTTGTGGGCAAGTGAGAGTTGATACCATTGAAGGAGGTGAGGGAGTTCAAACCAGCCCAGTTCAGCAAGTGAGAGACAGTGGTGACTACGGTAGGATGCCCCTGTGGCGAATTTGGCGATTTTGTTGTAGCAGGTCTCTAGTTTGTTTAAATCGCATTGCCTTAGGTTGGTATATATTGGACGGGCATAAAGTAGGGTGGAGATAAGGTGGGAATTTGCTATTGAAATCTTTGCTGCTTTGGTGAGAAATTGCTTATTTCTGTATAGCGCTCCCAGTTTATTGTGGATTTTTTTTTTATGGTCAAGGATATGTGAATGTCAAATTTTAGTTTATTGTCTATTTCCACTCCTAGCAATTTGGTGTGTTCAGTTGGGTATATAGTGGTGTTGTCTTTTGCTGTGATGTTAAAGTGAGAGTTGTTTTGAGTATGTTTGGTGGTATGGAAGATGAGTAGTTTAGTTTTGTTTGGGTTGAGCATTAATTGGGCATTGGATAACCGAGTTTCAACAGAGGAAAAGGCTTCCTGTGTGACTTTTTGCAGTTTGGGTAGGGACTGGGCTGAGCAGATGAAGGTTGAGTCATCTGCATATTGTATGAGTGTGCCATGTTTGCTGGCAGAGGCTAGATTATTGGTGAAAACAGAGAAGAGTAGGGGTCCAAGGATGGATCCTTGGGTAACCCCTATGGAGACAGGTAGTTGGGGAGATATGTCATTCTGCCATACAACGGATTGTTGGCGGTCAGACAGGTTACTCTGAAACCATTTGGTGACCGATTGTGAGAAGGATAGGTTATTGAGGACAGAGATAAGTTGCTTGTGTGGGACCATGTCAAATGCTTTAGATAGGTCTAGGAAAGTAGCAGAGGAGAGAGAGCCATTGTTTTTATGCTGAAGGATAGTGTTAGTAAAGGAGAGTAAGGCAGTGGTGGTGCTATGGTTTGGTCGGAAACCATGCTGAGTATTGGGAAGGAGGTTGTTAGTAAGGAGGTAGTCTGAGACCTGAGAGTGTATGCATTTTTCTAGTATTTTGGAGTGGAGAGAGAATAGCTATGGGGCGGTAATTGGTTAGTTCTGTGGAGGGTCCGCCTTTGTGGACGGGAATTATATGTGATACTTTCCGCAGTGTGGGAATGTAACTTTCTGACAGAGATCGGTTAGTCAAGATGGATACTGGGTAGGCCAGAGCATCAGCTGCGATTTGTAGGTATTCACTTGGGAGGTTGTCTGCTGCTAATCTGGTGGGCTTAAGTTTAGTTAAGAGTTTTTTTATGTTGGAGGTAGGTACAGGAGAAAAAGAGAAGGTAGTGGGGAGATTACTAGTTGAAGGTGTGGGTTGGAGGGGAGGGGGGTTGTGTTGTTTAGCTAGTGATAGTATGGTTTGTGTGAAGTGTGTGTTGAATGAGGTAGCAATATTTTCTGAGGAGTGAGGGATGTTAGGAGGAGGGGTACTGACTTTACCTGGGTGGAGGATGGAGTTTATGGAGGACCAGAATTGTTTGGGGCTGTGTTGAGAGGAGTCTAGGGCAGACTGGTAGTATTGGAATTTGTCCTGTTTTATTAGCTTTTTGACTCTATTGCGTAGTTCTAGGAATTTCTATCTAGTTGAGGGGGTTTTGGTTTTGCGCCAGTGCTCCCAGGCTTTATCCCTGTTTTTCATTTCTGACTTAGTGGTTTTCTGTAGCCATGGGGAGGGTTGTGCTTTGATTCTGGAAAGTCTTATGGGGGCATGGCAGTTAAGGATGCTCAAGAAGGTAGTATTAAAAAATTCAATTGCGTCATCATGCATCACTAATGTTTTCCAGGAAGGGCTGATGCAGACAAATAACTGATGCCAGAACCATGGACTAAAACTAAATAGCAAGAAATGCATAATAGTATCCTTTTGGAAGTCTTCTATGCCTGATAACTATCATATTGACAACACACCCCTAAGAGGTGACACAGCAGCCAGAGACTTGGGGATACACACAGACAGTAATCTAGTCTTTGATCATCATGTATCTACATTAGTGAGGAAATTATTCTATACTGTACAACTGATAAACAGAGGTATGGTATCTAGGTCAGGGAAATCATTGTTCCACTGTATTTGGCATTCATCAGACCTATCATTGAGTACAATGCTCCCTTTGGTGTACACCTAACCAGGCATATCTAACATTTGAAACATCCACAGAGGTTCCTCACTAAAAAAATGCAGGGTATAAGTAAGACCTCAAGGCCCTGTCCCTGTATTCTGTCTCCTACAGACTGTTGAGGGGAGATCTATGTCATACAATGCATTGTTAGACCTCACTCTGATGGATCTTCTGCATACCCACAAAACAAAAAGCACCAGAATTACCTGTTATAAAGACTTAAATCTTACCTGTGATGTAAATAGGACCTTCTCGAGAATGTATCCCAGAGACTGCCTCTTCTCTGGAACAGGCTCCCCCATCCATATGAAGCAGAGTTTCTTCCTAACCCAATTAAGTGTAATTTAGACAATTTAATGGGGAACAGGAAATTCATCCCTGGTTTGGCACCCGTGTCTCTAATGGACCCAGGCTGCTTGTAAATGATTCATCTCCCAGGCTCCTGCTTGTAAATGTTTTATCTCCCAAACCCCTGCTTACACTTATCAAGTGTACCAGAACTTGTCAGAGATTTGGGATGCATGGCTTTGTTTAAAAAGGTCCTCATGGTTGTTATCCTAGTAAACACCTCTGAATCTTATGAACCTATGAAAGTTTGCAGCATGCAGCTGAAGTAGTTTGTATAGTAGCTAAGATAACATCCTATCTTGTTCATGGGGAAGATGGAAAGCTTATGGAAGTAATTTCAGATATATTGCATAAAACACAATGACATTTCAGGAAGATAAGTAATCAGAATTGCCACATCCAGTCGTGTCATGGGAAAATAGAAGCAGTAAGAATTGTGCTAGTCATGCATTGCCCAACTAGCTGTGTCTCCAATAAAACCTGTAGTACAGCAAGAGCTACCCCAAAAAGATCAGTTATCCACTGAGAAGGGGGTTTTGTTAAGTAGTCTAGAACTGGAGAAATTAATCTGGTAGGTAGAAGGGCTGTTTGGGAGAGATTTTATCATGCTACTAAAGGCTGAAAAGTTGCATTCATTAAATGTTCTTTTGAATGCATGCAAAAGCTTTATTTAATATAAAAATCCAAAATGTATCTAATACAGAGTTAAGGTTAATTCTAAAGTGAAGAATGTAATATAGTGTATGCTTCCTAATAGACTATACAGGAGTGCCTGACACTTGGTTGACAGTACTTATCTTAATCCCGATATATCTCAAAATAGCAAGTGAATAGTAAAGAAACCAAAATGTAAACATCCCAGCTCCCTGTACCATATTGCTCAACCTTGTTAAACTTAATCCTCTTACCTCAATCATAATGCTAACCCTATCCCAACATTAGACAAGATACTCGCATTTTACAGTAGCCATATCTCTAAACTTAACCCTAACTTTAACCCTCACCCTAACTGTAGTCCTATTCACTCAAGCACACTTTGGCATCTTGAGAAATGATTTTCCCTGTCAGAGATCTCAGATTATGGAAGGTTTTCCCACTGTAGTGAAATACCACTATTCACTCTACCTAACTCTATACTATCCTGCAGTTACTTTTTCTGTCTTGCAGCAGCAACTGCATGTCATACATTTCATCCTTTTCTTGACCCCATCCTCAGCTCCATATATCCCATAGGATACAATGTCATTATGTTATACTTTTCTCAAACTCATATTAATTATAAATTCACAACCCCAGATTACCTCACTAGCATTAACATCTGTAATACAGTAGTATATTCCTCTTCCCACTCACCCCATCATCCCCTCACCATCCCTTTTGCCTCTAACCGATACTTCCTTATTCATTAACAATACAGATGCTACACACTGGCTCCTTGCTCCACAACAAGGAACAAAACTGCACCCTATTGGCTGTCATGTTTAGGTCTGAGCCTCTGCTGCTTCATTATTACCTGTACTGCTGTGCACCTTGGGCATCTTCTGTGTCTTAGGACCATTACAGATGAACAATACCTGAAAAATAGTTTTGTAGTTCCATTTGACTTCCATTACATGACACCACAGATAATGTTTCTATTTATTCACCATTCTTTTATATTTCTAGCATTACATCATATCTGTTAGTCCCACTGGGATAGTCATCTATTTTCAGGGATACCCATGTTTGCATTTATAAATATGAGGGAAATTTGGCCAAGACGCATGAAAAAATTCCTAACTGTTCTTTCTAATAAGTCCCAGGAGATCTTATCATTTATCTAAGCTATCACTAACTCAGGAGGGTGGGGACCTCAGTTTATAATTAACCCACGGTAGGAGAATTGATTGGCACAGAGGATACTATAGACTTCGCCAGTATGACTTGCCTACAGTCCTACCGTGGTGTTTTTCTATTTCACAGCAGCATTGCTTTAACAACCCTTTTGTTGTGTCTTTCGGCTTTTTCCCGGTTAGGGATCGCCACAGCGGAACTCCGGTCCGCTAATGATTGGCAATAGATTTTTACATGCCGAGTTGCCAGCCCTGACACACAACCTTCAACGAAGGTATGCCCATTCACGCATGTCTCCACACAGAAGACGTTCTAGCTGAGAATCGAACAGGACATCTTACTGTGAGGCGTCAACGCTACCGCAGCACCACCACCGCAGTATTGCTTCAACAACCCTTATGTTTTAAAAAATAGTAGAACTGCATACTGTGAAATCTAGTTTTCATCCATCTGTATGAGGCGATACCAGTCAGAGAAGACAGCTTTGGGATGTAGTTTATATGCTAATGCCTGTATGCATGGCAATACATTAACAAGACATAATTTAAAGAACACTAGACCCATTTACTTATTCTCAATACCTGTCAAAATAATACAGCAGTAATGTAATTTGGTACCTGTCCGTGACTGATTCAGCATTTGCCAAGTAGCAAAACACTACCCAGTGTATCAGATGGCTGTAACGTACCTGCTTTTTAACCCTCATCTCCCACTCTGCATCTTTTAAATATGCTAGGTGCAGGGGAGTTTAGTGGCAATAGCCCACCTACAAACAGAAATAATGGGAAAGTATCTCTATATTTAATCTTATCTGTCTGTCTATCTTTCTAAAGTAGTACCAGGCTGTGTGTACAGTAGATAGTTAATTATCCGAACGTCGATTACCCGAAATATCAATTATCCAAACCAGCCTTCCAGAGTTTTGGGGTAGAAAAAATCATTGTCTAAATATGTAAACATTATAGGTATTCGCTTGAGCATGTTTTTTGAGCTTTTAGCCAGCTCGTGTGTGAAAAATATTCTTTATTGTCGACTGAAATCACTGAATAGTTGAAAACTGTATTCCTGCATGCAGAAAAAAAACTAAATTTTAGAAGTTTTTTATCCAGTTCAATTGCAAGTTTGATTATCCGAACTACCTAGATCCCAATTAGTTCAGATAATTGACTCTCTACTGAATTTACAAGTATAATAGGGAATGTGATGTCCTATCTCACCTTCATTCTTACTTGATTGGGTTCGGATCCAATCCTTGGATCCATCTCAGCCTTTATTTTCAGGCTCGAGGCCGTCTGCCAGCTTGTGGCTAACTCCCTATCCCAGTATGCACTGGAACCATCCTCAGATCTGGTTTGCTGCTAAACAGGTCGAGCATTCGTCTGCTAGCTCTGGCCAAGTACAACTCTTTTCTTGATCTTTTCAATAATTTTTTAGTCACTATTCCTTGGATTATTATAGATTTCTAGGTTTTTACTGCTACTTGTGATATTGGTTTTCATTCTTGGGCTGTGTTTTGATATTAGCCATTGTTTTTTTGCTAGGCCTTGTGTTTCTTGTTTATTCCCTTTCCCGGCTTATTATTCAGTGTAGTTAGTGTGTGATTGGTATAGTTAATTTAAATTAGAGAACTGTACCAGAGCCCATTTAAGTTAGAGGGCTGTGTCCTCAGTTATTTCCTGTAGAGCTTGGCATTTTTCCTTTGTGTTGTGGTGTCCTTAGTAGCTCCACCCATTTAAGTTAGAGGGTCGAGCCAAAAAAATAAATAAAAAAGTTAGTTTGGTCGGTGTTATTTTTAGACTTTCTTGTTTCTCTGTGTTCTGTAGTAGCTTGATCCATTTAACTTGGAGGATCAAACCAAAAAAAAAAAACTGTCCGTATCCCTTTTTCCTTAGAACCTGTTTTAGTTAGAGGGTCATGAGCTTCCTTTTTCCTTGTTACTTTTGATTTTGTCTTTGATAAAATGTCTGGTAAGGATTCTACACCCATGGGATTTAAGAAGTGAGATGCAGCAAAAAGATGCCTCTCAGTGATAAACACACCCTTTGTGTTTATTGCCTCGGGGTGGTCCATCTCCAGGAGTCATGCTCTATTTGCCCCTCCGGGAGAGGAAAAATAAACTTTTCTGAAAAGGCCTTCTTAAACCCCCTCTCGGAGGCACTGGGAAAAAGGTCTTCTGCATCAGATAAGTCCCCTTCTACAAAGTCTGACAAGTCAGACAAATTTGCAAAATCTAGCAAAAGACCTTCCTCTTCTTTTTCCTTGGATCCGGCATACAAGATTCCTTGTCTGTCCTCCTTGGATCCAAAATCTGTTGGATCAGACATGGCAACATCAACTCTGACACCTTTTTGTTCGGTGACAGTGGAGTTTGAGCTTAGCAGCCGGTCCCCAACTTTGGAGTCGGTCTCCCCTATTTTGAGATTGCCTATATTACAGAAGACTAAATCTTCCACTCCTTCTACCCAGTTTTCCAGGAGTCTTTCAGATGATGTGGATGGGGTGGTACAGAGGCTATTACAGACATGGCGCTGGCCAAATTATTGTTGGATCTGACCTTCAGGGCCTTGGATCCGACAACATCCACTCCCTTTGCTCCAATTCCTCCTCTGATCCAACCACTGGCTTTGGAGTCTGAAAGTGTCCCAGGTTGGTACTAGTGGAGGTGTCTGATCCAAAACCCACAATGGGTTCCATGGATTTGACCATGGCTTGGACTTCTTCTGCTCCATTGGAGCCAGAGGGGTCTAGGAGCCGACACTCTCCAGTGGGGTCCGGGAAGGTGAGTTGGATCGGACAGCTGTCTGATCTGTCCTTACCTCTCGGGGCCTCAGCTTGAGTGAGTTCGGCTTCTACCTCAATCTCAGGTCTGCCGTCCTTGGTTCCAGAGGGTCCTTCAGTTTATTCAGATCCAGAGATCCCTTTGGATCAGGGACAGGGGCCTTTGAGGTCATGAGGAGGGTGCTGTCTCCACAGATGGGTCCACAGTCCTTCTCTATGAATGTTCCTCCCTCTAGAGTATGATTGCCTGCCTCTTTACTCTTGCACCCACAGGGATGCAGAAACCCTAGGCCTCAGGATGCCCCACATGGTACCCCCCTACTCTTCCGAAACGTCCCCAGAATACCCTTCTGAAGAGGTCCTTCGGAAAAAACGTGCAAGAGGAAGCACTTAGACTCCCCAGAGGAGTCAATCACTTCTGATATGGACTTTGATGAGGCAGAAGGGTCCACATGGTCACATCCCGATTATGTCTCTTTTGGAGATGTTCTGGAAATGTTAAAGCAGAGAAGTGGCCTGAAGTCCACTAACCCTTCAGTGGAGGAGTCTGTATACCCAAAGGCGTTTGGGTCTCACCCTTCCACATCTTGGTCGACTCCACCATTCGATGAGCTCCTTGTGCTGGTTTCTCAAAAGGCATGGGAGTTGCCAGATTCCATGGAGCCTACTTCTAGGAGGCCAAATAAATTTATTTTGCCCCCCCCCCCCGAAAAAAGTATTTTTTGGTGAAGGGAATCCCAGTTGATGTCATGGTGGTGGCTGCTAAGAAGGGAATCTTGGAGACATCTTCTGTCCATCCCCCGAACAAGGACTCCAAACTCTGGACAGGTACGGAAAGTGCATTTTTTCTTCAGTGGCCTTTTCTCTCAGATCGCTGAATTACCTCACACATTTTACGAGACTGCAGAGGGGTTTTCTGAAAATGCTAGGGGGTACCCTTCAAGGTTCAGTAGCTGAAGAAGTTGCCAACAAATTAGCTTCACAGCTTGCTACCTTAAACTCAGGTTGTTAATGCGTCCATGAGACTCATCCCCTATGCAGATGATGGAGCGAGTAGAGCAACGGGTTCTGCAATTTCCTTAAGGAGACATTCTTGGATGTGCTTGTGTGACTTCGCGGAACCCTTTGAGTTTTCCTTTGTTAATGCCCCATTTAATGGCTTGTCTTTGTTGAGGCCTAAGGTAAAGGACACACTCACCAGGTGTGAACAGGAAGGAAAGACTCTGTCTGCCATAGGTATCTGCTTTTCCATGACTACAAGACCTTACCCCAGAGGTCAGAAAGGTAGTGGGAAGATATGGTTCTGAAAATCACAGAGATCTTTTCAGGACACATGTGGTGAAAGTTCCCCAAGTGCAGAAAGGGAAGTAATAAGGGAAGACGCTGACCTCTTAGCAGAGGGGGTCCGCAAAATCAGGACAACAGAGAATCTTTCTTTGGTACGCCCTTTCAATGCTCCTGAAAGGAGGCCTGATTGTCCAGCTCTGGAGGCAGTCGAGGGTCACTTATCTTTGTACCCAGAAGCCTGGTGACAACAAAAGACAAATGGGGTACAAAGCATCGTATTCAGAGGTTACGTCATCCCGTTTTCCCTTCCCGCTCCAAAGATGAAAAAAGTTCCAGATGTTCCACCCAGTCAGAAGGAACAGACAACACTGGAGATTCAAATGTTGCTAGACAAAAGAGTCATCCAAGAAGTCCATGCAGACCAGATAGGATTCGGAACTTACTCAAGATTCTTTTTAGTTCCAAGGAAAACAGGGGACTGGAGACCCATTCTGGATCTCAACATTCTAAGCAAATCGGTAAAGAAGAGCAAGTTCTGGATGATGACAATACTCCCATTTCTGGGAAAAGACGATTGGATGTGCTCTGTATATCTCCAGGATGTGTACTACCACATAAAAATGGACAGGTGATCCAGGAGACACTTGCACTTTTGGGTGGGAGCCAGTCACTACCAGTTTTGAGCTCTGCTCTTTGGCCTCACTACAGCCCCCAGACTGTTCATCAAATGTATGGCAGTAGTAGCAGCTCACTTGAGACGTTTAAGATTCCGGGTGTTTCCATAATTGGACAACTGGCTCTTGACCGCCACAACCAGGCATCTGCTAATCAAGGCCGAAATACAACCTTGCAACTCTGCTCCCACCTAGGGATTACCATAAACTATGAAAAATCTGCATTAGTGCCTTCCCAGCGTGTGGTATTCATAGGGGCAGAATTAGAGTCAACACAAATGATGGCAAGACTCCCACCAGAAAGGTCCAATCTCTAAGGTACCAGGTGAGATATCTTTTGAGAAGAAAGAAAGCCCTGGTGAGGATGGTTCTCAAAGCTCTAGGGATCATGGCAGCAGCAATAGTTTTAGTTCTCCTAGCACTTCTACATATGAGGATTCTTCAGTAGTTGCTAGCCACTCAGTGGTCGATGCAAGAACTACTAATGTCTCACAAGATAATCATAGCAGAAACTTGCAAAACCGATGTTCGATGATGGCTACACTCCACTCAAGTGACTCTAGGTCGACCGTTTACTCAGTCCCAACCAGTGGCCACAGTAACCACGGATGCCTCCCATATAGGGTGGGGGGGGGCATTATCTGGGAAGGACAGTCCAAGGCACCTGGCAGAACCACAAGGCCCACTTGCACTTCAGTGTCCTAGAGATGAGAGCGGTGCTTTTAGCATTGCAAGCATTCAAGGACTCTCTCCACCTGGGAACCATTGCAATCCAGATGGACATGTCAGTCATATGGTATATAATCAAACAAGGAGAGACCAGAGTTTACCCCCTATATTGAGAAGCCCTAAGAGTATGGCAATGGGCAACCTCCTACCAACATTTTCTGATAGCAATGCACGTCCCAGGGAAATCCAACATAATAGATGATAGGCTCTGCAGAGCAATTCTGATTCTCTCACGAGTGGTCTCTGAAACAGGAAGTAACAGAAAAATTTTCCGAAAATGGGGCCAGCCTTGCTGCTAGTTGTTTGCGGCATTCATGAATACCAAGTGCAGCAGCTACTTTGCCCTCATCCCCCCTCTGGGGGAGTCACCAAGGGATGCACTTGTACACGATTGGCCCCCGGGTCTCCTGTATGCCTTTCCCTCCTTTTCACAAATTCTCAAAGTCCTTCAGAAAACCAGTTGTTTGGAAAGGGACTTAGTCATCGCTTCATACTGACCTAGCTAAATCTGGTTCCCCTTCCTGTGGCCTCATCTTCGGGAGGAGCCATGGGTTCTGGACCCAGTTCCGGACCTTCTGACTCATGCATCAGGAATGCTCCACCCATTCCTTCAGACCCTTTAACTGACAGCGTGGTTGCTCTAATTCCAACGATAGCCAGGCTTCCAACCCTCTCCTCTTGGGTTAAACACATTCTAATTTCTTCTCATAAGGCTTTAACGAGGAAGATTTACAAAAGCAAAAGGAGAAGATTCTGTTTATGGGCTGCCTATAACCACATTGATCCCCTTTCTACTCCTTTGGTTTCATCCTAGACTTCCTAGCTAAACTATTCAGTTAAGGTGCAGCTGCTATTAGGGTTCAGCTAGCAGTGATCTTAAACTTCCATTTGGGAGATAATGGCACTAATGTAATATCTCATAAGCTATGTGAGGCTTTTCTTAAAGGTATTATTTTGTTAAGACCACCTATTAAAGACCCTGCAGCACCTTGGGATCTGAATTTAGTTCTGTCTCGTGTAGTTTTTCCTCTCGTCAAACCAGCATCATCTTGTGAATTAACTTTTTTGACCTGGAAAACCATTTTCCTAGTGGCTATCACCTCTGCTAGAAGAGTATCAGAGTTGCAAACGTTGTCCATAAAGCCCCCATATTTGCTTTTCCATAGAGACATGGTGTCTTTACAAACAAACCCCTCTTTTCTACCTAAAGTGGTTTCAGAAACAAATATGAACCAATGTATTGAGTTACCAGTTTTCTTCCCAAATTATGAAAACAAAGTAGAGTACATGTTACATCAATTGGATGTACGTAGACAGTTACGTTTTTACCTACATAGAACTACTGAATTCCAGAAATCTGATCAACTATTTGTTTCCTTTTCAGATCCTAAGAAAGGATCCCCTGTGTCTAAAGTTATGCTTTCTAAATGGCTGTCAGATTGTGTAACCTTTGTTTACAAGTCTCACAATAAAGAACTTCTGCAAAAAGTTAAGGCTCATTCTACAAGAGCCATTGCTACTTCTTCAGCCTTTCAGGCTGAGGTGCCTATTGACACTATTTGTGCTGCAGCAACATGGGGTAACCCCTATACCTTTATCACTCATTACAAAGTCGATTTGGCCTTCAGGCATAGGGCCTCCTTTGGAGCCATGGTTCTGAGGAATATACTCCAGTGAGCCACCCAAGAATCAGGTTGCTAGGGACGCTGTCCCAATGAAGTAAGAATGAAGGCGAAATAGGACAACTTCACATAAATAAGTTATGTACTCACTATAACATTCCATGTGTGTTGTCCATCTTTGCCTTCATTCTTGCATCCCATCCACCTTCCCCCCTTCCTTTTTTACTCCTGGAAGACCGCGTCTAGTCAATTGGATCCCCTTGATCTCTGCCTTTCTTCATCAGCTTCTGAGTCCTTCCTTGGGGTTGGTCAATATGATTATAAACTTAGGGCAAACAAGATCTGAGGATGGTTCCAGTGCATGCTGGGATAGGGAGTTAGCCACGAGCTGGCAGAGGACCTCGAGCTAGAAAATAAAGGCCGAGACGGATCTGAGGATCGGATCCAAACCCACTCAGGTAAGAATGAAGGCGAAGATGGACAACATACATGAAATGTTATTGTGAGTACATAACGTCTTCTTTGCTGTCATGGTTTAGAAATAATTGTAATGTATTGTAGTATGGTGAACTTTGTTTTTATACTTATGATTGGTGAATTCATTATCTGTATGTTAAAGCATCATAGTGCTAATTAATTCACTAAAATGATTAAAAAAGCCTGTTACTGAACAACAGTCAGATAGGTCTACTTGCAGCTGTTTTTTCAACCAACACTAAACTCATTGCAACCATGTACCTGTGATTCTGAATCCACAGCTATAATGTCTCCTGTCACCAATCACAGTACATCATATGAGTGCACTTGGTGCCATTGTGGAGGGATAAGCATATGACAGGATATTCAGTGTTTGGGCCAATATACCCAACAACAAGTGGGTATAGTGATTTTTGTGAATACCAGTTCTGTAGATCTAATTTTCCCTCTCCTCACTTGTGGTACATATCTTCTTGACCTTATCCTTAGTATCCTACCTGCACTCCTCTGAATATCTCCTCTTTCTCAGTAAAGTGTTACCACCAGGCTGTTACCTTTTCTGTTAGAACTGTTTATTAATCCCCCCTCCCAAACACTACTACATTTATGGAGTACTCCAAAGCTAGCTTCTTATTGTGTTTTGATAACCTAATAAATTAATTTAAAATTCCCCTTCCCTGTCAAACTCCTCCTCAATTCTGGTTCATATGCGTCTGATTTCTACTTGTATCTAAATAGTTTCAAAATGTGTGTTCCTGTATGCTACAAATATAATAGGAAATTCTGGAACAAAACTTTATAGTGGAATTCTCAAATAAATTATGCGACAAGAGGAACGGATTACTTGCTATTTATAACGAATCTTCCTCATCTTTCTCCAAAAGGGACTTAAAACAGGTCAGCAAACTCTCAGATGCTCTATTAAAAGTGCAAGGCTACTAAAATCAAAATTATAACCTCCACAAAACATTACCACAAATTATTTTTTAAGTATATTAAGTTCACATCTCTTGTGATGCTTATATAATATAAACACTTTATATAACAAAAATTAAATACAGCAAAACAGTAAAAACAGTTAAGGGTGATGTTAGAAAGATCATATAAAGATTAAAACTTTTAAGTGTAAATAAAATAAGTAACTAGGAGCCATGTTGCTTGTTTATAATGCTGAAGTGATGCAAGGTACACGCTACCCTACTAAAATAACACAGAAAATGTCTTAACTGAACCAGAATTGAAAATATGCCTGCTCAAACGACCATAAACATGGCATTCTGACACCTTCACCACACACACCGTTGTTTCACTGAAGCTATAGAGAATGAATGATATCATCTAGACCGACGAGTCATAGAAATAAAGTTATCAGAAAGCTCCAACATGGCATGTAGTACTGCTCAGAGCTAGCATGTAATGATACCACGTAAACAGATCCAAAGACCATCAGAAAACTCTTAGCTAAACTATTTATCTTTTCTTTATCTTTTCACCCAGTCTGCTCATCCCTCAGTCCTTTCCATTGCCCATAAAAGTACATCTGCCCCAAAATCTCTGTTTATCAAGCCCTATTTGCAGAATCAACAATGGAGAATTCTGCTCCTTTGGATATGGACAGTATATATGGTAGCCTCAGTGTAGTGCCAGATAGTGCTGTGATCTTCCCCTTCTGAACCTTTTCAGCCCTAGTCTCTCTCACCACTGCTTGTATGCTAGATAGTTGGAGAACTTCTGTAGTGGTACAGCTACATAAGGTCAGCCTCATCAAGAATTAAGTTAGATACAGACCCATAGGTCTCACTAGTATCATCTATAAAGTTGCGTAGTTCAACTTAAAAAGTAAGACTTAAAGAATCTTCAGTTCCTTGATCCACACCAATATGGCTTTGTCAAAGACAGATCTAGTCTGCTTAATCTAATTGATTTTTTGACATGGCCTTAGTAACCATGGATAGGGGCCACTTTGTCCATACTACTTATCTATGCCTAGTTAAAGGATTTGATACAATCCTTTACACAGGTATTATTGGCAAGGCTCCCACGGCTCTCATCTCAATAATAATCCCTATGTTGCCTGCTCAATAGCCAGCTGGTTCTCTAACAGGACTTGTGCAGTAAGGGATGGAAGTACGTCCTTCTCACAAAATATGGTTAGTAGTGGTATCCCTCAGTATGCGACCCAATCATAACAGGACTTGGGAGAACCCTGAGTAAAAAATCAGGCTAATTTCAAGTGAGGTGATCCTATAATGAATGCAGGTGGGTGGCCAGGGTGTTAGTACACCTTCAGCAATTTGTATGTGCAAAGAAACCTTACTTAAAAAGGAAATCCATTTGCTGTACCACATGTATAACACTTTAACATGTGACATATACATAGACAGGAGTATCCTATGTTTTGCAGGCAGTTGCTCCATGTCTCATGATTAATCAAAGAGGCTATATCAGATTAAACTTATTCTGAAAATAGGTTGATCTGGATATATTTAGTTTGAGTCATTTGTGAAAGAGAATAGAAACCATTGTCTTAAATTCTGATTAGTAGGCTAGAGGACATCTTATTTTGATTCTAGGGGAGGTTAGGCAAAATTTCTCTTGCTGGTATGTAGTCGGTGTTCAGTTATGCTTGACTGTTAAATATTGCTGTAGGCATAGCCCATATAATCTGTGGTGAATTTCTGGTCTTGAGTCAGAGAGAAAAAAGGAAGATCCTGATTCATGGCAAACTGACTATGCTGCCACTGGAACTCTGTTTTGCAAGGGTTGAAATTAAAAGAATATTCCATTACATGGACATTTTACTTTATTTCCACAGACTGTACATGTGCTACTGAATTTCTTTATGTGCATTCCAGAGATGTAAGCAATGGAGATGTCCTTGACAATTTCTTTGGGAAGGTAAGAGACTGATTTTTGATAGCTGAGGAATCCCCATAACATGGAAGTGTTACATAATTTGTTGGATTGTTATCTATATGTGCTGCACAGAATCAGCCTGAATCAGGTAATTATCCATGTAAGAACAGCTGTAAATCTCCTTCATTCTGAGCGAGGCATTTGATCAAAGCTCCAGGAACAGTAGAAAAGCCAAAAAGAAAGGAGGGGAGCTGATAATCAGAGTCTCCCACATGAAACTTGAAAGACATTTTATGATGTATGTGAATGAGAGTACATATGTAGGTATCCTGCATGTCCAAGGGTATCATACATGCCTCCTGCTTTAAAAGAAGTAACAGAGTCTACAGTATCAACATTTTGAACTTTATTTTGATCAATGTGTTTATTCATATCTGTGAACTCTTGCACTGGCTTCCCCTAATCATTGTTTGGCTCTTGGTAGAACCCTGAGTAAACATCTTGACCACTTTTTGCCAAAGTTACTGTACACCTCTTGGCATTCACCTTCTGTGACCCATTTTTCTTCAATTACCCAGTACTACTGAATCTTAAAATTGATGAATCTTCACTTTAGGAGTAATGATGAGGATCACGGTAAAAGGATGATGGTTAGGAGTAGTTACAGGTGGCTGTTGTAAGGTCAGTCCTGTTAGGGAGGAGCTTGCTTTTCCTGCTGCTGCTTTTAAAATTTGGCTTTCTCGGTTTATTTCTTCTTTTGGTACTGTTTCTTGTACTTAAGTTATTGATCCTGGTGCATCTCCAGTGGAAATACCCATATTTATTGGGGTAACTCATAGAATTATTTTGTTTTTGGAATAAAACATTTGCTTATATTTTCCAATTGTTTTCCCATTTTTCTCCAAGGCCTTTAGCACTTTATGTGAAAGAAGCCCCAATAACCAAGCCTTACCCAGTGGTGCATCCAGGAGCCAGAGAAAAAGTTTCTGCAAGCCCCTGTTATTTTCACAGTTTGTACCAGTGTAGGTATTCTGTCAGTTAGGAAGACATTAGGAGTACCTTGCGCTGGATCTTCAATTTGTTTTTATAATTTCTTCTGGTACTTCATTACATGGGTTTGGTAATTTAGTATTTGTTTTCTGAAAACCTCTTATATACATGTATAACCTCAGTTAGCACAAAAACTATTCCTAGTAGCTTCAGATGTGCTCTAATGCTGCCACTAATTAAAATTCCCTAACCTGGTTGTAGCTGATGTCTGTCTCATTGCAAATGTCTGTCTTCTGACAAAAATTCTGCAAACAAATTCTTGAATGGGTACAAACCTAAACAGGAAACTTAATTTTAGAACTATAACAGTAGATAAGCTGATAAAATATATACTGACATTGATAACAAAATATACAAGTGCAGCTTTTTGATTAAAAAAAGTATTTTGATTCAGGTGATCATAATACACTAATATAAAAGTCAAATGATTGCAGCATCACATACAAAGTCTTCCAGTGATTATAGTATTATCCATCCTACCAAACATTTAGAGGATTAGTTAGTAAATGCACCTCTGAAGCAGGAACGATCCCAAAAGGTGTTCCACAAGCTGCAGTACGTAAACCACTTTTGTTTTCCTTATGTATAAATGACCTCTTATTATACCTACCTGACCTCATTTGCATATTTTTTGCTGATGACCAAAATAAATTGCAGTTCTTCACTATAGACTAAAGCCAATTCATAATTAAAAAAAAATGTCAAGTCAAAATCCGTATATGAATAACATTTTCTATTTAGCACTGTCATCTATCAATGAATCAGACTTCATCAGGATAACCACTCATTCAACAACATTCCAAGTAGTATAATGCTCAACATAGTCATGTGACCTAACTGCACCAATCATAAATTAGATCAACCTTTTTTCTTGTAAAAGCCTATAATGGATAACAATAAGGTAAAGGAACACTGCAATAAATACACAATAACCATAAAACATCATCTATAATTTTGCTGCCTGTATTTTAACACTGTTAATTGATCTATTTTCATTTAAACCAAGACTTTGGATAGCATTTATAATTAGTTCCCAGGAGACTTCCCTGTATTCAAGCTTCTTTTCCCAGTCACCCCCACAATATAAAAGGTGAACCCTTTTAATTATAAAAAATAAAAATAATAGTTGGGTGGTCATATAAAGCATATTAATGTCCTGTTTCTGAATACTGTAATTGAGTTCCTAAATTGTTTGTGTCATCTCTCTGACCCACCCACCTAAAAAGCTTGACAGGACTAGCAAGTTGTTAAGCTATACCCTATGTATTAAAGCTGTATCTTATTTACAAAAAGTTATTTTAAAATAATTAACTCCTACTTCATTTGTCTCATTCCTGAATGCACACTGATTACAGGATCCACATTTAAACATACATTTTGCAATGATACTACAATTATCAGTAATATTGAAACCCCAATATAAAATGTTTTAAGGTTTCTTTCCCTCTTAAAAGAAAATTTCAAATTGTATCCTAATTTTTTAATAATATTGTAAGTCATTGTAGTATTCCAATTCTTAGTCATAATTGATTTAATCGGGTTATGATTGTTCCAAAATGGTAGGACCATAGCTTTTCTAAAATCATTTATTCTGTCAGAATACACTGATTGATATCCAGTTATTAGTTGTTTCGTTAAATAATTGGTACAAATTTTATATTCCTATTAGTGATAATTTCCTTTTATATCACCTCTACTAATATGTTTAATTAATTGTGGTCATGAAACATATCAGTAAAATAATTCCCACTGAATTTTATCAGCATTTGAAAGGATTCTTGGTACTCTAACCATTTGATCTTTTAGAACAATTTTTATTTTGTGTATATGGGTGGCTACTAGTGAAGTATAACCTACTACACTTGTTGGAGAAGGTGGCTGAGCGATAGGCTTGAGGGAAGCTCTGCATGTATGTCCTTAAAAGATGAAGTGATTGAATCAGCGACAAGAGGTTTTGGCTCTAGGAGCTTTAGCTTGGCATATCTTGTCATAGGAGAGAACAGTTGTTTGACAGGCCATTTAAAATGCCCCCTCATGGGATTCAAGTTGTCTTCATCTGAGACATCCCTATCCCTGGAGTCCATATCTAAACCCAAAGAGACCTAATCTGATTGGAATGTACCAGTGACTCCTCATTGCCCTGAGAATAGTAGAAGAGTGAAATAAGTTCTCCTCATCCTCTTTATTCACAGAACCTGGATATTTTTGAGGCTGCAGGAACTTGTCAGCTACAGAACTAAACTGAAATGCTTGTCTGCAAAGGAAAATGTTACAGTTGAGCTTTGACAGCAGCTACTTCAACCTCAAGTCTTCTTTTAATTTCCTAGCCTCATCTTGGAACTTTATCACACACCTACTGCACAGAAATTGTCTATCTTCAAAGTGTAATTGAGCTTCATGAAGTTGAATGTCTTCCTTGGCCATTTTGTATATTGCAATTAAAGTGGATTTTTTTATGTCAAACTAGTTTCTGTGGAAGAAGTTGTGAGATATGCTGTGTGAAGGTGTTGTCTATCAAATGGTGACAGAAGCGATGGTTAAGACTGCTGAAAATATGTTTGGAGGAATAAAAGTTGCTTCAATAGAATCGGATGTGCAGGTGTATTAAAGTGATGTAGCAAATGTACCAAAAAGTTAATGTGTGTCAATGTTAAAAAAGTGTTGAGTATCTTACAGGAAATTAGGCCCAGTCTGTGGCATTTACCCAGATTGTTGACATGGTATATTTGCAGTCTGGAAGAAGCTGGAGTTGAAGATGGTGATTTTTTGATGCAATCAATAAATTATCAGGACACCACTTAAGTGGCAGTTTGGAAAAATTCAAGGCAAAGATATAGAGATTGCTGGACAAATAGACTATGTCTAGCAACACTTCCTTTCTTTGGAAGATAAAACTTACAGGAAACCATTGATATTGGTTGCAGTTTAAGAAGAGGGGAATATCTGTACTTGCTGGAGTCTGTTAAAGTTAAAAGGCTTAGCTGGGCATTGAGAAACTGAGTCATTTGCTGTTGAGTCTAAATGAAAGGCAGTGTGGGAAACAGAATTATTTTGATTCAGTTTATGAGATGGTAAGAAAAGGAAGTTTAGTGGTGGTTGTGTTCACTGAGAAGATGAATCACAGTTTCCGATAGACCTGTATATGTGGATCATGATTATTTAGAGGTCATATTTCAACAATAACCTGATGCTGTTAAAGATAAATAACTGAAATGTAAATGTAGAGAGACTTTTACTGCTGCATTGAAGGTGGTTTTGACTGACAGAATGTTACCAGTCATGGATGGAGAGGAGTTGGTGGTTGGTTAACTTCAGAGAATTTTACATGCACTTGGCTAATGGGCTAGCCAATGTGGACACTATAAATGCATATTTTTTTCATATGGGAGATTCTTTGATTTCAGTGGACAAATGGATGGGAGTAACGGTATGACTTGAGTGGAAAAAGGAAGTGGTTTATGTGTACTGCATTGGCACGTGATGGTTCAAGAAAATGAGAATTTCACTTGAATTGACATGGTTTGACTAAGGAGTGGGCATGTTTAAATGCTGTGAAACTTTATAGGGTAAAGACCTCTTTGGCTGTATTTGATTTCAAGGGACACTTGAGATTGGAATCATAATCAGCTTGCCATGTTTGAAGGATGTTAGAAGGGCTTCCAAATATAATTCTTTAGGATATGAAAGACAGTGGAACTAATACCAGACAGTATTTGCATAAAGGTATCGCCAGAATTTTGATACTTAAAACTGAGGGAATCTATCTGGTGTGTATATAATAAGTATAAGTATATGCATGTATAATACACACAGTCTGGAGAAATAGGAGGCAGAATTTGTATTTAATTTATTGAATTTTTCTCTCATGATTATAAATATGGGTTGCCACCTGAAAGAATTATGACTGAGACATTGCAAATGTGATGGGAAAAGGTAAGTTCTCTTTATTTTTGATTTAGAAGTCAAATTATGTCTTCTCATTTTGGTTTAAAAATACATTTTAATAATACAAGTGGTTTTCTTGTATTACAATTCTAAGTATGGGTTTCTAATTCAAATATTTATTTTTCAAAATATTGTAATTTACAGAAAGAGGGTAATTTCCTTCATTTTTGCATTTGAAGGCTGAATTATTGACTTGGTTAGAGCAATCCTAATAATTATTGTGACCATTTTTTTATATTTTGTAAGTTTAAACTGTACATTTTTTTGTATTGCCACAGTGATGAATGATCTTAAGTGTGTTAAAACAGACTGCAACTTAAAAATACTTTTTGAATATATGATATCCATAATGACGTGGTTGATAGGGGTGGCAGACTTGTATCACTTTATTTTAATTATATTGAGCTGTAGCAATATTAGTAATTATTAAACTAACTTGTTTGTATTATTTTCAGTGTGGCAGTGTTTACCTGTAGCAAACTTACTCTCAAGGAAATGGGCTTCAAGTAAATGAAATACTTGATAAAAAGGTTATATATAGTTATGAGTGCAAGTGACAAAATTATGGCTGGGATTCAGATAAATTGTCTGAGGCTGCTTCAAGTGCCCATCACAGGTAGAAGAAATGTATGCAGTTGTGGAAAAAGTTATCCAGAGACAGCCTTAGCCACAATGAGAAAGGCCTTGTTATCAGCTAAACTGTATGTTTCTGAATTGTTGTTTTTAGCACCATGCTAACAAACACTTTCTGACAGTAATTTCTTCTCGTTGCCCATGCATCGTGTTGGCACAATCATCCCCTCACATACGCATGCATACATACACATACAGACATTTACTCAATATCACACCCCCTACACACTTGGTTAGACTCCAAGAAGTACTCACGCATTCACCCAGATGAACGCTCTGATATATACACATACACATCTCCATAGTCTTGATTGCCCACTTAACCCCCCAGAGTGAACTCCTAGGCTGATGCACACTCGTGTATACACACACACACACACACACACACACACACACACACACACACACACACACACGTGCGCTCACACACACAGTCTTCGGACTCCTTTTATACCCCTACAGACATGTGCGCACACTACCACATGCACACTTGCACATTCACACTCTCCCCACCACTGTAGCACCTCTGAATTTCTTCACTTACATGAAAATGAGATCTCTGCCATTGACTTCAGTGGGTGACATCCATTTTTTAGCTTTCTTAATTAATATCGCTAACAGTGTTAGTTTATGGAAAATGGGTGACTCATGGTAGGAGTTATCATTCATGACAATCCTTTCTGATTCACGTGGTATGTTCATAGCTCTAGTTATTGTATGAAGAAACAGCCTTTATATCAATAATCTGTTTTTTTTTTTTTTTTTTTTTTATGGCAAAGTTTATGTTGAAGTTGCAATATTTAACACTGAGTTACTGTTGTTGGACTCTTTGAAAGGGTAGTATTGCTATAAAAATTACAGAGCATGCTTAAATTACACCTGAAATTAATTATGTCAAAACAAGCAGCTTTTAAGATGTCTATCTGAAGTGTTTTGGATTGTAACTTTAAAATATGAATTGTAGATACAGAGTTGGATACATTTTATGAGAGAGACTAATATTAAAGAATAGATAATGGGGTGTTTCCAAACAGTTGGGCAATTTTGTAATCATTAAGGTGACAATTCTTGAATACTATTATACTGTCTAAATTTTGTCCCATAGGTTATCATTCATAGGGAGGATTTGTCCAAATAAGAACAGGTTTGATATTGTTTAATGTGACTGAATTTTTGATGTTGACTGTAAATGTTCCTCTGGATTGTGTACAAATGACAAAACACCTTGTCCACTCTGGGAAGAAGAGGTACTGTTGGCAGTTTCAGCTCTGTGATATATAAGGGATGGGTGGGAAGGATCAGTATAGTTTTTGTACTTGTGTTGCTTTTGTTTCAAGTCAAAGCTAAGAAAGGAGACAGCATTTGATTAGAAAGATATTTTTGAAGTTGCTAGTCTTCCAGAATACTTTACTGAAAATAATACTGTGCATTTCATTTCTCTGTTTATTATTCTAATATGAACAGGTTTGGCCAAATGGTGGATGGATGCAGGAGGCAGGCCGAATGACATTGTGTTCAGACTGGTGTAAATGTACAGAATATTACATGATGTTTTCTATGAAGGTACTTACTTGATTGGGGTGCAATATATGAGTAGTAGGTGATGACTCAGTAATTTGTGAGGTGAACTTCATTTGACTGCTGTAAGGAAAGTTAGTAATAGATAAGGATGTATAATACCACTTCTCACAGTAAGGAAATAAAGATTTGGGGTTGGCATGAAGAGACTTTGGGAAGTATGAGGAAAGACAAAGATGAGGTTTTGTGCATTATGTTATCTTAAGGCAATAAGTCGGGTATGATTGCCTATCTATTGGCAGATGTCTGTTTGAAAGTGAGAACAAAGCTCTTTAGGTTTACTGGCAGCCCATTTCCTTGATTTGAAAACTGTAGTTTAAATTTATAAGAAGCACTAGGATGTAGGATCATTATGGGAAAATAATCCAGATACAGAGCCGAATTACATACTAACTGATCAAGCTGGAATGGAGCCATATTTAAAGTAGAAGGGATGA
This sequence comes from Protopterus annectens, assembly GCF_019279795.1. Classification (NCBI taxonomy): domain Eukaryota; kingdom Metazoa; phylum Chordata; order Ceratodontiformes; family Protopteridae; genus Protopterus; species Protopterus annectens. The sequence continues at coordinate 738,590,637 of NC_056734.1, read as the reverse complement.
TTATTTGATTATGGGATGTTTTCTTTTTTTTTTTTTTCAAAAACATTTTTATTTTGTTTATAAACATACACAAATGTACATATAACAAATACAATAAAACAATAACAAAACTATTTGCAATATTTACATTCATCCATGATAAACAATCATTTTATCCATGAGAAGTTATCAGTATTTGTTCAAAAGGTTTTCCAATTTTTGCCATGCTATTTTTTTATGTGTAATGAGTTCTATAACAAATGGTTTGCAGTTGTTTTTTACAAACAACTTTTGCTAAATTAATAAAATCTTTAAACATCAAATCTTGTTTACTTTTCCAGTTCAAAGTAATAACTTTTCTGGCAGTTTCAAGAATTGACCAGAGTAACTGAATCTGAGATGTAGGTATTACATTAGGTATAGGAACATTGACTAGGATTAGTGAGTTAGAAATATGACAGTTATCAGACCATAAAGCATTTACAAAATATCTGAAGTATTTCCAGTATTGAACATTTCTACATTCAATTAACATGTGAACCCAGTTGAACTCCAGTAATTCATCACATTTCCAAATGGGATGTTTTCTGAATAACATGTATCCAGCTTATTTATTATGTATTGAGGTTTGTTTCAGTGATAAAGAAGTAATGTTAAAGATACAGCATAGTAATGTTCCCTCATTTATGATTAAATATATTAACACAGAATGCCCTGAAATCAGAATGTTATATGTTCTTTGGAAGCTGGATAAATTACAAATACCCTGCAGTACACATTGTATTTGTATAGTGGTCAGATATCTGGATAAATTTGATGTTATATCTGTGACTGTAGAAACTGAAAGGATTCTAGCATGACAAATGTATATGCGGTCATTACTGATGACTAAAAGATTGGTAAGGAATAAGTTTCCATGTTTAGGATATCTAAGGATTCTACTAGATTTTCCCCCCATTCTTTGTTCATTTACTCATGTTGAATAGTATAAATTGTTGATTAAGGATGCTGTTTTATGTTCTCAGACCCATTTTAAGTGATTTATTGTTATTATGTATCTTTGCTTGATTTATTTTGTATTTTTTGTTTGAATTACTGTACTAACATTGTATAAAAGAGGGTTTTCTAATAATCATCTATATATAAAAGTAGAAAATAAATATTTATATATTGATTAATGTGCTTATAAACTAAGTGCAGTAAAGGTAAAATCCTGCAAAAGGGGAAATAGGGTTAAGAAAATATATAGCAGATAATAAATTATGTATTCTAGTATTCATTGATGCAATGTGCAGAGGGATAAAAGCACGCTCTGCACTTTATCTTGTATGTCACCACTCCATCATTCATAGATATGCATTGTTGTCCATAATGGTGGCATACAAATTTACCACTTTATGCATTTTGCACAGGAGCACGTTGTACACAATGGTGTGCCAAACACCATGGTGCCCAGTTCATTCCCTTCCTCTTCACAGACCAGCAGCAGCTACACTGTGCTCTGTTATAAGACAGTACAGTACAGTAAAGAACATTGTATGTGAAGTTGTTCACTCTCACCGTTCATTCTTTACTGATGGGTTCAGAGCCAATCCATCGGTTCCGGTATGGCCATTTGCAAAGCTCAAGGTTTACCAGTAGCTCGAGGCCAAGCCCCTTATCCCATGATGCACTGAGAATGACCTCGGATCTAGTTTGCTGCGGCACTGATCAGAGGTTCCAGTTTTTGCTCAAGCCAGTATTTCTTCAAACCGTATTTTGCAAGTTATTTCACAAAATTGTTTCTTTTGTTCTTTCTAAATAGTTGTTAGTGTAGTCTTGTGTAGCTTCTTAAAAGCTCCCCTTTTCCTGTGTGTGTTACTTAGTGTAGTTTTATTGGCTTCGTGATTTTTGGCCTGGTTTAGATCTTTCTGCATTTTACATAGTTTGTAACTATATATATTTACCTTGGCGTTGGCCTTTTGTTTTTTGGGCCATTGTTTATAGTGCGTGTGTTCTCTGTACAGTTTAGAGCATAGTTCTCTTTTTTGCTTTCTTCTAGGCTTATTTGTGTGGTGTGCTTTTAGAGCCTAGGTGTGGTTCTTCAGTAGTATATATATTGAGAATTATTTTTTCTTAGGCTTATTGTGTGCTTGTGTTCTGTGTTTAAGCGCAAGGCATTTTGATTATTGGATATGGCTGATGACAAGGATAAGCACCCAAAGTCTGGGTTTAAAAGATTTTCAGATTGCGAGCAAAAAATGTTGGTGACTGATGGCCATGTAACATGCGTTTACTGCTTAGGAGCTGTCCATTTACAGGAGTCTTGCAGTATTTCTCACTCTTTTTCCTCTAGAGTGTTACTGGAGAGGAAAAGAAAGTCAACAGAGGCTTGTTGAAGCATCTGTTTCATGAAGCATTGAGTGACCAGTAAGTCCTCCAAATCCTCTAAATCCTCAGGGGAGTCGAAGGACTCCAAACTGTCAAAGAAATCCAAAAAATTAGAAGATCCTGTGACAGTGGCTCCACAGACCTCAGTGCCGACTGTCTTTTCTTTTTGGAGCCAGCCCACAGCTCTGGAGCCGGTAACTGGGAGGCCTCTATCTCCACTACTTCATTCGGCACCGTCGGTGCATTCTTCTAGGTCTTCTGTCAGCCTGTCAGATTTGGATGTGGACCGATTGGTGCAGAAGCTTTTACGGGCACCAGGCTTGCTAAATTGTTATGAGATACAACAGAGACCTCGTTTTGTGATAAAGGAACCACAAAGGAAAGGAATATTAGCAGCAAAAACAACCACAGAGGTTCCACACATGGCAAATACGATGTTTGCTTTGTTTTGTTGATTCTTTTATTCTAAAAAATACAAGCAGGTAAGCGCTTTCACGGATAGCAAACTCCACTTCATCAGACCATGTTAAACACAATGCAACAGATGACTATTTAAATGTTACAGCAGCCAATCAAGTACAAGTCTAGAAGGAAGGGAAAGGTCAGTGTATTTAAATTATATACTGCAGTGCAAAATAGATTTGCTGCAGTAGTTTGATAGTGTTTAACATTGTGGATGTGAGCAGCTTTCAATTGTCGGCACAAAGCGTGAAAGTGCTTACCTGTTTGTATTTTTTAGAATAAAAGAATCAGCAAAACAAAGCAAAGATCGTATTTGGCATGTTTGGAACCTTTGTGGTTGTTTTTGCTGCTTGCTAAATCATTGTTGGATCTGACCCCAACATCAGAACTGAAGACCACTACCCCTGACTTGACTGTTCCTCCTCCGAGCGTACCAGACATTCGGAGCCAGAGAGAGCCGACCTGTTGTTCGTGGAGCCTTTGGAGCCGAGACCTGCTTCAGTGTTCTCGGTTCTATCTACTCTGACATCCTCGGTGCCGACCGGTGACTCTAGGAGCCGACGCTCTCTTGTCAGGTCAGGGGAGGATGGTATCGCCAACTTTGTCGGTGCCGACTCTTCCTCTCAGGGCGTCGGCTTGGATGAGCTTGGCTCTTCAGCTTGGATGAGCTCGGCTCCTACCTCCAGCTCGGAGCCTGCAGCTTCGGTGCAGGAGGGGTTGGTGGTTCCTTCGGGTCCGTTGACTCCTCCTCATCAGAGCCACGATGCCTTCAAAGCCATGAGGAGAGCCTTGTCCCCCAAGACATCATCGACTCCAAGTCTTGCTTCCTCATCCCCCAAAGCACCTGTGTCCACTTCTGCTTCCATCATCCAGGCTAGGCATAGAGACCCTGAGCCTCAGGTAGCCCCACAGGGCACCCCCTGCTCTTCTGAAGCCTCCGCAGAGGCTCCCACTGAGGAGGTCCCCAGGAAGATATTGTTCAAGAGGTGACACTTGGACTCCCCACAGGAGTGTTTAACATCTGATACTGACTTGGATGAGTCAGAGGGGTCCCCACAGTCCCCCTCTGAGGATATCTCCTTTGCGGAGATAATTGAGATCCTTAGGCAGAGGGGTGATTGGCAGTCCAAAAGCCCTCCTGAGGACGAGTCAGTTCTCCTGAAGGCTTTCGGGTCTCAACCCTCCAACTCTTGGGTGTCTCCGCCCCTCGATGAGCTCATGCAGCTGGTCTCTCGGAGGGCATGGAAGTCACTGGAGTCCATGGAACCCGTTCCTTGGAGGCCTAATAAGTTTATTTCTGCTCCAGTAGATAAAACCTTTTTGTCCAAAGGAGTCTTTGTTGATGCCATGGTGGTGGCAGCGGCCACCAAAAAGAAAATGTCTGAGACTTCCTCGTCTGTTCATCCTCCTAATAGAGAGTCTAGGATCATGGATAGATATGGGAAATGCACATTTAGTTCAGCGACTTTTACACTCCGTTCACTGAACTATTTGACCCATTTCACTAGATTGCAAAGAGCTCTCCTTAAGGAGTTGGGAGATGCTCTTCAGGGTACTGTAGCTGCAGGGGCCTCTGACAAAGTTGCCACCTAGCTAAATTCTGTTGTAAACACGTCCATGCATCTCATATCATATGCAGCTGATTGAACGAGTAGGGCAGCGGGTACAGGAATTGCTCTCAGAAGACATTCTTGGATGCGCTTGTGTTCCTTCACGGAGCCCTTTAAGTCTTCATTTGTGAACACCCCTTTTTGGGCCGAAAGTGAAGGGAACTTTGACCAGGTGTGAACAGGAGGGAAAGATTCTGTCTGCCGTCGGAGTCCATTTTTCCACCCCTACACAGCCTTACCCCAAAGGCCAAAGGGGAGAAAAGATATGGTTCCGGAAGTCCCAAGGAGCCTTTCAGGACACACGTGGTGAACCCCCCCCCTCTATGGGCAGAGGAGGGGGTAATAATGGAAGACACCACCCTCGCGGCAGAGAGGTTCCGCAACACCAGGGTGACAGAGATCACTTCTCTGGTCAGCCTTATCAGGGCTCCTGAAAGGAGACCCGACTGTCCTGCTCAGGAGGCAGTCGGGGGTCACTTATCTTTGTACCCAGACGCCTGGCAAGATATAACAAAAGACAGCTGGGTACTAAGTATCATTTCCAGAGGGTATTTCATACCTTTCTCCACACACTCCCCTGCCCGCAAGGAGAATCCTGGACGTTCCACCCAGTTATAAGGAACAAGCAGCTATAGAGGTCCACAAGTTGCTAGGAAAAAAGAGTCATCCAACCAGTCCCGACAGACCAAACAAGATTCGGAACTTACTCAAGGCTCTTTTTGGTTCCAAAGAAAACAGGGGACTGGAGACCTATTTTGGACCTCAGCAGACTCAACCAATTTGTGAAGAAAGAGAAGTTCTGGATGGTCACGCTACAGTCTATACTTCCCTTTTTAGGGAAAGACAATAGGGTGTGCTTGATAGAGCTCAAGGATGAGTACTACCACATAAAAATGGCCAGGCCATCCAGAGATCACCTGCATTTCTGGCTGGGAGCCAATCATTATCAATTTCAAGCCCGCCCTTTGGTTTCACTACAGCCCCCAGAGTGTTCACGGCTCACCTGCGGTGTTTAGGATTCCAGGTGTTTCCGTACCTAGACAATTGACTCCTTACCTCCACCACCAGGCATCAGCTGATTCAGGTAAGGGAATACACTCTTGACACTCTACAATCACTTAGGCATTACAGTCAACTCAGAAAAGTCTGCCTTGTCGCCATTGCAGCATATCGTTTTTATAGGAGCAGAGTTATATACTTCAACCACCACTCTAAGACTACTAATCGAGAGAGTCTATCTTCTTCACCAGCATGTCAGCACATTGGTATCAAAAGACAGAGCACCTGCCGCAAAAGTTCTAGAAGTATTGGGTTTGATGGCTGCAGCGATCTTGGCCATACCATTAGCAAGGATGTATTTGCGGATTCTTCAATGGATGTTGTTCACTCAATGGTCTTATCAGGAACTTCCAATGAATCACACGATTTTAATTATGAACTCTTGCAAGAGAGATCTCCAGGGGTGGTTGACGTCTCTTCATGTAACCATAGGACGTCCCTTTGTACTACCCCCCTCAATAGCCACTGTGACCACAGATGCTTCCCTGATAGGGTGGGAGGGGGCATTTTCAGGGAAAGACTGCCCAAGGCACATGGACGGATCAAGAGTCACATTTGCATATCAATGTTCTGGCGATGAGAGCAGTACTTCTGGTGTTGCAGTACTTCCAGGACTCTCTCCCTCTAAGGAACGATTGCAGTTCAGACAGACAACATGTCAGTAGTCTGGTACTTGAACAAGCAAGGCGGAACCAAGTCTTACCCCCTTTGCCGAGAAGCCCTCAGAGTTTGGCAGTGGACTGTTTCCTCCCAGCGCTTTCTGTTGGCAGTGCACATCCTGGGGAGATCCAACATGATAGCAGACAAACTGAGCAGGGCAATCTTGTTGCCGCACGAGTGGCCCCTCAAGGAAGAGATTGCCGACAGGATTATCTGCAAATGGGGCCACCCTTGCAATCTTTTTGCCAGCCACATCAACATGAAATGCAGAAGCTACTTTGCCCTGATTCCTCCTCCAGGAGAAGCCCCGAGAGATGCAATTGTACACGATTGGCCCCCGGGGTCTCCTCTATGCATTTTCTCCTATCGCATTGATACTCAGATTTCTACAGAAAGCAAAACCACTGGGAAGGACCATAATTCTTATAGCCCCTCATTGGCCTCAGCAGATTTGGTTCCCATTTCTTCATCATCATATATTGGAGGATCCATGGATTCTGGTCCCAGTTCTGGACCGTCTGACACATCCATCGGGGGACCTCCATCCCTTCTTGCAGTCACTGAAGCTGATAGCTTGGCTGCTCCAGTTCCCCTCATAGCCAGGCTTCATAACTTTTTCAGTGAGTCAAAACAGATCCTTTTGTCTTCCCATAAGCCATCCACTAGAAGATTATATCTTAGTAAGTGGAAGAGATTTTCCATATGGGCTTCTAAGCAGAACATTGATCCTTATCAAGCCCCATTGATGTCCATATTAGAATTCTTGACTATGATCTTTAATAAAGGATCGGCAGCCGCAACAGTTTGGGTTCAGTTGGCTGCTATATGTAACTTTCATCTTGGAGTGGACGGGCTAAACATAATGTCCCACAAGTTATCCAAGGCCTTTCTCAAAGGAACTTTCCATATGAGGCCTCCAGTGAAAACTCCTTATTCTCCTTGGAATCTAAATTTTATGCTGTCTCATATAATTCTCCTTCTGTTTGAACCAGTATCATCTTGTGATATCAAATTTTTGTCATGGAAAACCATATTTCTGGTGGCTATTACTTCTGCCTGCAGAGTGTCAGAACATCAAGCTTTATCTATCAGCCCTCCTTATTTGATTTTCCATGCTGATAGAGTACCGCTTAGGACAAACCTCTCCTTTTTGTCCAAAGTTTGTTCAGAATCTAATATCAACCAAGTCATTGAGTTTACCAGTCTTCTTCCCTAACCATTCCAATAAATTGGAATATATGCTGTACAAACTTGATGTTCACTGACAGCTCAGATTTTATTTGGACAGAACAAAAGATATTAGGAAATCAGATCAGCTCTTTGTGTCTTTCTCTGAAGCCAGAAAAGGTAGACCAGTGGGTAAAACAACACTTTCTAAATTGCTATCTGATTGTATCACTTTTGTTTATTCAGCTGCTAATATGTCCTTACTACACAAGATTAAAGCTCACTCAGCCAGAGCAGTTTCTACATCTTCTGCGTTCCAAGCCAAATTGCCCTTGATAACATTTGTGCTGCAGCCACTTGGTCTAAACCTCATACTTTTATCACTCATTACATAGTTGAAAAGGCCACCAGGGACAGGGCTTCTTTTGGTTCTACGGTCCTGAGGAATGTACTCCCGTGAGCCTCCCGAGATTGATGGTGCTAGGGATGCTACCCATCAGTAAAGAATGAACGGCGAGATTGAACAACTTCACATTAAGAAGTTATGTACTCACCATAACGTTCCATGTGAGTTCATCTCGCCTTCATTCTTACGTCCCTCCCTCCTTTCCCCTCCTGGCTGATAGCTGACCTAGAGGTTGGTCTCATCCTGGTTGCTCAATTCTTCTTCCTCTCCTTGGGAGGATAGCTCAGTTATATGGCTGTAGTACAAGCAGCAAACAAGATCTGAGGTAATTCTCAGTGCATCATGGGATAAGGGGCTTGGCCTCGAGCTACTGGTAAACCTCGAGCTTTGCAAACAGTCGTACCAGATCCGATGGATTGGCTCCGAACCCATCAGTAAAGAATGAAGGCGAGATGAACAACTCACATGGAACGTTATGGTGAGTACATAAGTTCTTAATAGATAACCCTTGTTGCTCTGTACTCCACTGTTATGTCTGTGATTCTTAAAGACTCTACAGTCATTAGACATGATCAGATCTAGGCTGTTGACCATAAAATGATAATAAGGGAACCAAGTGCTGTGAAGGCTGTCATTGCTGGGGATAAATGGGGTTTCATTGAGGTAGCAGTTTTGCTTGCATTAACATGAACTTTGCATGTCAGGAAAATCATTAATAGCAACAACAGGGATTTTTTTGTCAAGACTAATATTTTTCTCAGCACTGTATGCTGAGAAGCTTATCAGAAGATAAGGGAGATTGCTTTGCTGCCAAGTGCAGCACAATTGTACTATAAGCACTATTGTACTATATGCATCTAGCACTATTATACCATAAGCATCTAGCACTATTGTACTCTATGCATCCTGTATCCCATAGGGTAGCCTAGTGAGATCAGCCAGTACTTCAGTGTTGTTCCTTGCTGAGTTGCATACAGCTGTGGAGAAGAGGTATAGAATACATTCCATACAGAGTGTCTTCCTGCATTGTGTACAGATATCTGTGAAACACTTACTGCTTTTGTATGCAGGTATACTGCATACCAGACCTGTTCCACTAAGCAGTGCTGTTTATAAATACAGCCCACAAAACATATGTTTAAGGGTGTTCTCAACAAAATAAGCAGACAAAACACAGTATGCTATAATTATTATTTACTGACCAAGTAAATATGATTAAAAGGGAAGGGGTTAAGAGATCTCTTGAAGGCAGAATATCTCACTCCCAAAGTCACTGTAGTAGATTTTGAAGTTGTGGAGCCTGATAAGCAAACAACTTAACTACTGAGATTTCAGGACATACCTGTGGATTTGGTGGCAGCCTCACAGTGGCATACTGGAAAGCATTGGCTGCTGGTTGACCACTAACAGCTCTTTAACTCACTCACACCAATAGTGCCTTTCTTGTATACTTCCAGTTAAAGCCCATAGCTCCTTATAGCGTCCACATCTTTTTAATCTGGCTTCTTTAACATTGTGACTTACCAGTTAATAATAGGTAATATTCACAAGGGCAACAGAATGACACTAAGATTGTTAATGTAGAATGCCCTACAGTGGAGAAATTAATCACTGTTTGCCAGTTATTATTCATATTGTCATATTTATGATCATATTTCATAACTGAGAGACCTACATGCTGTTGAGGGTTGTGGTGTGATGTGCCACAGTGAGAGGAAGATTTGTTATCAATGTCCAGTTATGTCACACTGTACTTGAGATATTGCTATTTGTAGGGTACTAATTATAAATATAACCAATATGTCCGTATATACTTAATATTTCAAAAAACAAGTAAAACCATAACAGGCACCCAAAGAGGCAGAAGGTAATAATAAAACACAAGCCTGTAGGTGTAAGCAGCAGCAGGTTTAATCACATAAACGCCACACAATACAAAGCGTTTTCATCCACCAGACTTCTTCAGATGTAAAATTTTATATCTGAAGAAGTCTGGTGGATGAAAACACTTTGTATTGTGTGGCGTTTATGTGATTAAACCTGCTGCTGCTTACACCTACAGGCTCATGTTTTATTATTACCTTCTGCCTCTTTGGGTGCCTGTTGTGGTTTTACTGGTACTTGGTTCTGTGGCACCCTTTCCTTGGAGTTTTTGGATTTCAAAAAACAAGTGACTTACAAATTACTGCATGGCATCAAGTGAAACCTTAGATGCTGTTTATGAAAACATTCTTTGATATTTGCAATTTAAGTTACACATCTTGACAGATCTACAGTGGATATAAAAAGTGTACACACCCCTGTTAAAATGCCAGTTTTTTGTGTTGTTAAAAAATGAGACCACAATAAATCATTTCAAAACTTTTCCCACCTTTAATGTGACCTATAACCTATACAATTCAAATGAAAAGCAAGCAAATCTGTTAGGGGAAAAAATATAAAAAATAAAAAGCGTACAATAAGCTGGTTGCATAAGTGTGCACACCCTTAAACTAATACTTTGTTGAAACACCTTTTGATTTAATTACAACATTCAGTCTATTTGGGTACACACCTCCCATCAATTAAAGAGACTCTGATTAACCCTAAATAAAGTTCAGCTGTCCTTGTAGGATTTTCCTGACATTTACTCAGTTGCCTGCTACAGCAAAAGCCATGGTTCGCAGAGAGCTTACAAAGCATCAAAGGGATCTCATTGTTGAAAGGTATCAGTCAGGAGAAGGGTACAAAAATTTCCACAGCATTGGATATACCATGGAACACAGTGAAGACTGTCATCAAAAAGAGGGAAAAATATGGGACAACAGTGACGTTGCAAAGAACTGGATGTCCCTTTAAAATTGATGACAAGATGAAAACTGGTCAGGGAGGCTGCCAAGAGACCTACAGCAACACTAAAGGAGCTGCAGGAATTTCTGGCAAGTACTGGTTGTGTACTACATGTGACAACAATCTCCCATATTCTCCATATGTCTGGACTATGGGGTAAGGTTGCAAGATGGAAGCCTTTGCTTACACAGAAAAACATCCAGGCCTAGATAAAATTTGCAAAATAATACATCAAGTCTCCCACACGCATGTAGGAAAATGTGTTATGGTTTGATTAGACCAAGGGTGAACTTTCTGGCCACAATTCCAGAAGGTACGTTTGGTGCAAAACAGTACTTCGCATCACCAAAAGAGCACGATCCTCACAGTGGAGCATGGTGGTGGCAGTATCATGCTATGGGGTTGCTTTTCTTCAGCTGGAACTGGGGCTTTAGTCAAGGTGGAGGGAATTATGAACAGTTCCAAATACCAGTCACTTTCGGCCCAAGCCTTCAGTCGTCTGCTAGAAAGCTGAAGAGGAAGAGTAATTTCACCGTTCAGCACGGCAATGACCCCAAGCATACATCAGGTCAACAAAAGAATGGCTTCAGCAGAAGAAAATTAAAGTTTTGGAATGGCCCAGCCAGAGCCCAGACCTAAATCCAATAGAAAATCTGTGGGGTGACTTGAAGAGGGCTGTGCACAAGAGATGGCCTCGCAGTCTGACAGATTTGGAGCGCTTTTGTAAGGAAGAGTGGGCAAATATTGCCAAGTCAAGATGTGCCATGCTGAAAGACTCCTACCCTCGAAGACTGAATGCTGTAATTAAATCAAAATGTGCTTCAACAAGGTATTAGTTTAAGAGTGTGCACACTTATGCAACCAGCTTATTGTACATTTTTTTTTTTTTTTATATTTTTTCCCCTAACAGATTTCTTTGTTTTTCAATTGAATTGTACAGGTTATAGGCCACATTAAAGGTGGGAAACATTTTGAAATGATTTATTGTGATCTCATTTTTTTATATCACAAAAACCTGGCATTTTAGCAGGGGTGTGTACATTTTTTATATCCACTGCATATTCCCTATTATGCAATTGAGCATATATTTTCATATTTCTGTAAATATGTAAACAAAATTGCTCTCTGAGAAGAATTTTTTGCTGTTGAATGAAATCTTGTGTTTGGGTAACCAAAGTATTTTAACAATGTTTGTCTGTGTTGGACATTTTCCAAGATATGACAGTTTGTTTGTGAAAGTTTAGCAAAAAAGGATAATTCTGGGTTTGTGTGAATAAATAATATGTTATAGTATTTATGGAAAGACTAGGAATCTACTGACTGTTATCACCACAAAGAGCACTTCCTACTGACAACATTGCTGTTTGTACAGTTTTAATAGCTTTCATTATTCATAAAATATTCAGATTTGTTTTTCTTATGCTTTGAAGTTGAGTTTTCAGAAAATGTCCTGGAATGCAAAGATGTGCATAGGCTGCTAATGTTACAACATTCCATATCACACAGATGTTAATGGGTTAGGGTATGAGGGTCCCAACCCATGTAAAACTGAAAACACTTAAAACAAGAAACTTGATAGTGAAATATGAACTTATAAACAGCCAGTGGCGAGGGCATAGCATTGGAGTGATATGCTAATAATGTGACATACCAATGAATAGCTATGTTGTAAAGCTGTTTGCTAGCTGCAAACAGTTCTGTTTTGGTTCAGGCAGCTGCAGATAAATGACACTGCAGTAGTCTGAGCTTAAGGAGATCAAGGCATGAATTAGCAGAAAACCAGAAGAACCAAAAGCGTGATCTGTTTAATATTACTCAGATATTAACAAGAAGATTTGATAATGAATGGTTGATGCCTGATTGCAAAATGTCATCCTTTCATCAAGGATCACTCTATGATTATACGGTGTAGAAACAAATGCCTGTCTATTGGCACCAAAGGTGGATGGGAAGGGGTGAAAGTGTAACTTAAACAAGCACACACTGCCAAGGCCTCAGATTACATGTGTTGAGCTTCGGATAGTTACTCTTACTCCAAGGGTATATTGGGCCCAGATCATGCACTAATGAATCGAAGACTGAAGCATTCTTCTATGGGAAGGGGAGTTAAAGCTGTACATCATGTCATAGGCTACCACGATAATGCAGACCTGTCCTTTTTTGAAGTTTCCATGGGATAGAATATTCACAGTGAAAAGCAGCAAACTGAAAATGGAGTCTTATATTAGTCCATTGAACAGAGGATTCAAAGAACTTCAATACCAGACACTGTCTTCTGAAACAGTCCAGAGAAGTAGGAGAGTAGCAGGCAAACAATCTCAGGATTATGCAGGAGGGACCATAGAAAACTTATGACATTTCAGAAGGATCTGAAGAAGTCCTATAATAAACCAACAGAAGTGCTTATTGTTTTAAAGTTGAATATAATTAGTTTGGGTCTATAGTGGCTTGACAGTGTTTTTTATTCATTTGGCTATTTTTTTACACTGGGATATCTTCTTTATTTCAGAAGGATACTTTGGTCAGTTATCGGAAGCTACTGAGATCAAGTAGGAACAAGGCACAACAACAGTGTTGATTTTTTTTCTAGAAAGAGTGCATTCAGTACCCTAATTAGTGCATTCTCAGTGCTGTAAGTCTGAAATCCAGACTGAGAAGGACTGGAAAAGGTGATGAACCTTCAAAACAGATTTAAGTTTTATATAAAGTACCTACTTGATAACCTTCATGATAATTACCAACCTGTTTCAAAACTACAATTTATCAGAAAGCATCTAGGTCCAAGGATGGTTTCTAGAGGATATTGTCCTGTTCGATTCTCAGCTAGAGCGTCTTCTGTGTGGAGACATGTGTGAATGGGCGTACCTTCGTTGAAGGTTGTGCATCAGCGCTGGCAACTCGGCATGTAAAAATCTACTGCCAATCATTAGAGGACCGGAGTTCCGCTGTGGCGACCCCTAACCGGGAAAAGCCGAAAGACACAACATACGTAATATAAGACTGTAGCAGAGTAGTTGGAAGGATCACACTTCTCAGAAATTATTTGAGATTGTATGTTATAAGGATCATGCTTGAAATCAAGGACCAATCAGAGGAGCTGGAGCCAAATTCTCCGAACCTTAAATTGGGTGTTATTATATCAGCCTTTCACTCCATATGAAATACATTCATTAGTAATATAGGCACCTGTCCTACCAACATCCTTTTCCTAGATGTCTCAATCAATGTAGATGAGATTTTATTCAGTGAAAGTACAGATAAAAGGTGGAGAGCCTCTGGAACTGTAAAGAAAAACTAGACTGGGTGCCAGAAGAATGTTGCCCAGAAATGGAAAAGTTTTATAAATTATTTGAAAGTATTCATCACAGAATACAGTAGTCACTACCATAACTGGTACTGATGCAGTCCATCCCCCCACTTCTTCCTTTCCAAGAACCTCCTGTTGATGCGGTGAGGGGGATAAGGAGTAGACAGACCCTAAGTCACTGATAACTGCCTATCTTAAGCATCCAAGGAAGAATTCATCCTTTTTATCTTTTAATTTTATGTTGAATGAACTTCCTGATTTCATTTTCTTGCTAGGGAATTGTCTTTAATACGTGTTTTACCTCTGAAACATTTTTTATATAATACAGCAACAGGAAAGAAACATTAAGGGTTTCTAAATTACCTTGCTTAAAAAATGCATATTCTCATTTGTTCTCTTTAAAAGTTTTTTTTATTAAAAGTATCACAATGTTTACAGTATCTACGATGTCCATTTCTCCCTTGAACAGAAAAAGTTACCCAAGATGGAAGTCTTTAGGGAGAATATGATTCTTGCAGTCACACTTATTGGTTAGTTTTTCTTCTCCTGGGATCCACATTAGAATCACTATGAAACCATAAATACAAAATTAAACTAAATGTGGCTCTACACTTTACAATGAAAACATTGTATTAAGCATTGCCAATGCTTGAGGCAGAAGAAACGATTGGAAAGCTATGAAAGTAAAACGATCAATTCATTCACTTAAGACAGCAAAACAAGAACATAGTAGGGTGTGTGATGCCCTGTTTTATAGTCATGCTTCTCCAAATGGCCACAATGGACCCACAGAAATGCGCAGTAGCTGAAAAAGATGAGGCGGGTGTCTGATGTTAGTCTTCAACCAGTTTCCCATTCATATTATGAATATTATTCATCAGTGATCCTTATAGTTGACTAGACATCACTGACTTCTAAGAATATATTTAAATGTTTTCAGTAATAGCAGCAGTGCTCAAATATTCATGTTTACAGCAGCAGTAGTCATCTAATTTAAGTTATTTAAAACTATTGCATCTACATTTCTTTTATAATGGATATAGAAACAAAATAATAGGGCACTGTGTGTACAAATGTTTTTCAACGTGCATACTTATATAAATAAACAATGGTTAATACATTAAGAATAATACCCTTTTGGTTAATGAGTAAAAGAAACAAAATAATTGTTCATGTTTATTAAGCCAATCTAATAATAATGGTCTTTCGGCTTTTCCCGGTTAGGGGTCGCCACAGCAGAACTCTTTGACAGTGGGTGTTTACGGGGCCAAATTGCCAGCCCGATGCCCAACCTTCAAAGAAGGCACACCCATTCATGTATGCACCTTACCTGCATGTCTTTCTAACATCACTCGATGCAGGCTTCACACAGAATGCGCTCCAGCGGAGAATCGAACGGGAGAACCATAACTTTAAAACAAAATATGCTTGCATGATATGGTGAATGTCAGTTGGCACGCTTTTAGTTAAAAAAAAAAAAAAAAAAAAAAAGTATATATGGCTTTGTGATATTCCAGTGAAATGTTACACAATTGAACCTTAAACCATCAAACATCTAATATGTGAAAATAAAATCAGTGAAAAAAAATTTTTTTTTTCCGGGGGTAAGCTCCCCATGTACACCCCTCCATGTAAGGGATTGTGCTGCCCTAAACCTCTGCTAATTATAGTACAGTGGAGAGAGGGTAATTTTCTCAAAATCCTCTGTTTTGTGACCTCACTAAAAAGAGCAGGAATAGCTCCTATTTGATCAGATGTATCATTTTTTTCACTAGTCGATATAATCAAACATTGATGAAATGTAGACAATCCATACATGAATCTATCAAGGTGTTTAACTTCTTCAAACTGATCAAAACAACAAGGGTGTTTTATATATACTGACCTTTTATTTTTTTTTTTTGAAACAAAGACATATGTTTTCCACAGATGAAGTATATTCTTAAAACATTTATAAAATAAATAAATAAAATCACCCATCTTCTGAAACTTGGAAGAACAAGTCAGACAAATTTGAGGTTCAGATGCTGCAAAGGAATTGTACTCATAGTTTTCATACATGGCTTTACTTATGAGAAAACATGCACAATCCCACCGTAATAGACACACACACACACACACACACACACATTTTATTTACTATCATTTTACCAATGACCAGAATACTGACTTGATTTCACTAAAATGTCAGGACCCATAATTTAAGAAATGCCAGGCTGTCCCCCAACTGGATCCATGCTAGTGCTGATTTCTGGGTCCACGGTGGTTAGGATAGCACACACTCATCTAATCTCTTCTCTACTTTATGCGTCACCCATTTTTACTAACCTTTCAAAAAATAATCTCAACAAATTGGAACTGTCCTACAATAATATAGCTAGATTTGCAACTGGTAATCCTTTTAGAACCCATCACTGCCTTAATTTAAAGCAGCTAGGTTGGCTTGAACTTCAAAATCTAATTACATTCCATCAGCTAACTATAGCCCATAACACTCTTTACAAACCTTCAAAAACACTTATTCTCTCGACACTAATCACCCCCTATAAAAACCTAGAATCCTTAAGGTCTTCTCAGAAACTTCTAGTACATACCACTAAAACATATAACAAAGCTGGCTACTCCCTTTTCTCTAATATAGTTGGGAAAGCCTGGAACCTCCTTCCAAACGAACTCTCCATACTTTCCTCATTATCCTCTTTTAAAAACAAATTGAAAGTATTCCTGAAAACACACTGGTTATGTCAATGCTCTAAACCTGACTAGTCAAAAACAAATTGAAAGTATTCCTGAAAACACACTGGTTATGTCAGTGCTCTAAACCTGACTAGTCAAAAACAAATTGAAAGTATTCCTGAAAACACACTGGTTATGTCAATGCACTAAACCTGACTAGTCAAAAACAAATTGAAAGTATTCCTGAAAACACGCTGGTTATGTCAATGCACTAAACCTGACTAGTCAAAAACAAATTGAAAGTATTCCTGAAAACACACTGGTTATGTCAATGCTCTAAACCTGACTAGTCAAAAACAAATTGAAAGTATTCCTGAAAACACACTGGTTATGTCAATGCTCTAAACCTGACTAGTCAAAAACAAATTGAAAGTATTCCTGAAAACACACTGGTTATGTCAGTGCTCTAAACCTAACTAGTCAAAAACAAATTGAAAGTATTCCTGAAAACACACTGGTTATGTCAATGCACTAAACCTGACTAGTCAAAAACAAATTGAAAGTATTCCTGAAAACACACTGGTTATGTCAATGCTCTAAACCTGACTAGTCAAAAACAAATTGAAAGTATTCCTGAAAACACACTGGTTATGTCAATGCTCTAAACCTGACTAGTCAAAAACAAATTGAAAGTATTCCTGAAAACACACTGGTTATGTCAATGCTCTAAACCTGACTAGTCAAAAACAAATTGAAAGTATTCCTGAAAACACACTGGTTATGTCAATGCACTAAACCTGACTAGTCAAAAACAAATTGAAAGTATTCCTGAAAACACGCTGGTTATGTCAATGCTCTAAACCTGACTAGCCAAAGTGTCTCTATATACTCTACTCTGTCTAACCCATCTACTCATTAAGCAACTCTATTTTCCTTTTTAAACTATGTTGCATATTTCTCTTGACTACTCTGATTGTATTTACATCCCTTTATTTATTCTTGTATCATGCACTGTACATTTGACTGTGATAACCTGTTTATGCATACTGTTAACACTTCATATTTGCTCATGTATCCTTATACTTTATTATATTAATTTTATTGTCCTAACTTGGAGCTTAACTCCTCGGGCTTGTACTGAAAATGGACATGTATCCAGTTAGACTAGCCCGGTTAACAAATGTAAAATAAATAATAAAATTCAGTAGCTGGTGCTTTTTGTCCTTGTGGATTCTGGCATTATATTTATTAGGGCAATTATCTTGTTCTGGTCATTGATAGTCTAGTGCTACATTCAATGTTAGGAAATCTATATACATGTGTGTGTCTGTATAGACACGAGCACATACATTTTGAGAGAGATACGTATACATACATGTATTATACAAGAACATCTAGCATATGATGTAACAGTACATAATTCTAATGAAGACCCGTAACTGAATGTTTCATTTTAAAATGAGAACAGTCTGTCACAGCATTTGCAGCTGGAGAGGCTTGCAAATTTATGTTCAGAATAAATTAATTGCATAGCCTTTCAGGTAATTTTAGAAAAGTCATAATAATAAGATGGATTGTTCCTGTGAGACTGTTGCACACAGATGTAAACTGTCTAATTACACTGCAAAGTAGCTACTTCTGTTACAGGAATCTCAAGAGAAGAAAGTCTAATGAGAGCTTTCCAAAACTTTGCTCGTTTTGTTATTTGCAGAGACATGCCTCCTAATTTCTAATTTTAAATTAAACACAAACCTTCACTTTTCTAAGAAGATCCACACTGCATTTTCCATTGTTTTGTGAGGCGCTTTTAAGATAGCACTGTCATATTAAGTGAGAGTATCACTGCAGCATTCTTTTTAGGAACTATATTAATCCCGCGGTAGTGGTGCTGCGGTAGCGTTGTCGCCTCACAGCAAGACGGTGTCCCGTTCGATTCTCAGCTAGAGCGTCTTCTGTGTGGAGGCATACGTGAATGGGCGTGCCTTCGTTAAAGGTTGTGCGTCAGGGCTGGTAACTCGGCACGTAAAAATCCACTACCAAAACATTAGTGGACCGGAGTTCCGCTGTGGCGACCCCTAACCGGGATAAGCCGAAAGATACAACAACAACAACATTATCTATGCAAAATATACATGCATTTTAACTGAGCTGCATGACTGAAGGGAATCTGCAGGAAGAATTCACTGTGGAACATGTCTAATTAAATCCAAAACATTTGTTCTAATACATCATTTGTTGTTAGCAAACTGCATACTCTCACACCAGTTAAATAATTTCATTTTCTGAAAGTTTTGTAAAATATCTTTACTTTTTGTGCCAATGAATGGAAGTTGTGCTTGCCTTCATAATGTTGTCGCATATGTCACCCTTTATTTTACTTTATGGATGGGTTTATGAAGTTACCACATTTTTCTCCTTTTCTGATTCTCCTTTGATCTTGCCTCATCATGCTTCTTATCTAGTTTGTCCAGGACTTTTAATTTTACTCTATTTCATGGATAGAAAAAAAAAAACATGGCAGGCTCCATGATGTGGACTAAGGGACTTAACATGTTTTGGCACACTAAGAATGCATTTGGAAGAGAAACTGGAATTGATTTTAAAGAACTTGGGGAGGCTCAGTCAACAGTGCCAGGGTTGGCTCATTTTCATAACCTCAGACTCGCATAGTTTCTTTATTTATCCAGGATAATTATTAACTTAACATTACTTGTATAATTTGGCTATACATACTAACTCTGTTAACATATCCCTACTAACAACACTACTTCTCTATAAGTAGTTACATTCCTAGTTGCAACTCACACCACGGAAGTATTACTGACTATGCACTACTTTGCCTAAGTGATTCTGCCTGTTTTAATTTCCTAACTAATGTTACATTTCTCCACATATATAAATTCAACCATATATTTGTCTATATTCAAGTGTTTAAAGTCTTGTTTTATTGGTACCATGTATATATTTTTGTTTTTACAATTTTTATGCTATAAATGTGTTAACACTCATTTTTTTGTCAATTTTGTTTATAATTTCTATTACTTATTTTGATAATTTGTATGCAAGCTTAGACTGGAGCTTTTCTCCCTGGGCCTTCACTGAAAATGGGCACTGTCGCAGTCGGACCATCCCAGTAAACAAATGTAAAATTAATTAATTAATTAATAAGTACAGTTACTCTTTGTTGACCCAGGTAGTCCCAGTAAGCTGATATTTTCTTTTTGGGGGAGACTCAAGGTGGTATTCATACTGACTGGGGCTAATTTTGTTAGGGTATAAGAGAACTTCCACATCTTTGTTTTGCCAAGTGCCATGGGATCTTTTTCATGCACATGAGCTACCACCAGCTCAAGCAGATGGGACATCATTTTAACATCTCTTTTGAATGATGAGACACTCAGGAGTGCAGCACCCCCTTATGCTGCACTTGCAGTATCAGTATTGGAAAATTAATTCAGCACCTAGTGTGGATCTAGAACCCCACAGCCTTATGATTTTCCACCAGAAAGGGCGAGTGTGTTACATGTTATGCTGCCAACAACTTTGTACTGCATTATGACTTCAACTTATGTTCTGCCCTGCCCCTGTGAAATTACCAGTGAACGTAATGTAATCAGTTTCCTGCAACACACATTGCATCCTTTGAAATCTGTGATCTTTTTTATCTTAGAATACTTACAGCTTAATACAAATGCTGGGTATCTAAGCTGTCTTGCATTGAACCACTTGTGTTTCTGAAATATCAAAATTAGAACAACTTTCTGTATGTGGAAAGAAAAACTCAACATCTCAGGCTAAACTTTAAAAGCTAAAATATCCGCTGTATATAGTCTACTAAGCAAGTGATCATCAGATGTGTGAGATCGCAAAGTTCCCGGGGTTGGGAAATTTGTCCTTAGCCCATGTTTGCTTGATGTTGGAGTTAATATGTATAATTAGCAGAGGTGGGGGAGGGTTGGAGAGGGATTGACCTCTGTTAAAAACAATTTTTTTTAAATTTCTCATCACATGCATACTGGCATGTGGACAATGGTATTTTGCCAGTTGATGGTGGATGTTTTTGCTAATTTAACGTATATAATTTATATATGTGCATGAGCTAGCAAATGTTGGTAGGGCAGCGTTTTGTCTGCGCAAAATTAATAAAGTTAATATTGAAACACTGCTGTCAGCAAGCTTTGCCCCCAAGGAGTACAGTGAACTCTAGCTTCTGATAGTGAACTGTTACTGTGATGTAATACATTTACTCTAGACAGCCTTGGTACATAATATAGCTGTTTTTGTATTATGTCACCACTGTTATTTATGTTGTAGGGTTGAGATATTGTACTTACAGTCTGCTTGCTTGGTGCACAGTAATATATTACTTCTACAGATATATTGTTCATCTAGTTGCCTCTGAATTAGAAGTTGACCTTTTCCCCTGCACTTTTCAGCACAATGGCCCCACATATTTGTGGCCAAGGCTGTGAATCTCATTGTAAGGGATTTGATAGAAAAATGAAAGCTGAGAACTTCAATATATTGTAAAGTGTTAATTAGTAAGGCTTTCTAAGGCCCTTTTAGCTTCACTGCCCAGGTATCTGACACTGGTTCTAGCTCAGAGAACATACCATTGTATATTTCAGTGATGCTAGCATTCTTCTTTTGTAGTTCTTGTGTATATTCCTGCTTTATCTTCTTATCTTAAATACCTCACATCTTTGCCTTTTATCATGACATTTTTACTTGGAAGTTTCCATTAATATCACATATTTTCATATCTCTGTTACCTTTTGCTCTGCTTTCCTTTCTTGCTTCCAAAGCGTCCATAGACATTTTACTTTTATCTTTTTTTCTATTTAGAATATTTTATGCCCCTTCCTGGATAATAAATATTACAAATGTAAGTCCATAGTCTGTTGGGGGGGGGGGGGGGTCTAACATGAGGTCTCATTCCTTAAATCTGTTATTTACCTCCACTACATATTCACTTGGATTATTGTTGAAATTGCATCCAGTTGCCTACATCCTTTTCTAGGTTTCTTTCATTTAATTCTAAACTTTGCCATAAGAACCTGATGGTTTGAGTCATGATCATTTCTAGGAGGTGTTTTTGTTGAGTGTCCATAACTGCCCCATCTGTGACTGCAAAATGTATAGTTAGTCTGATTTTGGAACTGACCATCTGGTGACTATCTCTTAGGCTGATGAAAGAGAGTGTTTGCTATGAGCATTGAATTATCTTGGCAGAATTTTACCAGTCTCTGACTTACTCCATTTCATAAAACTGGCCTTTCTTTGATAACCCACGTTAGCATTTCAGTCACTTATGATAAATGTGACATTGTTTTTTTTTTCATTGTTGCTACAGATCATCATAAAACTGGTCATCTTCCTCCTCACTAAATGTTGTATAGCTCAAAATCAAAATATTGTTTGTTTGTGTCTTTCGGCTTTTCCCGGTTAGGGGTCGCCACAGCGGAACTCCGGTCCGCTAATGATTGGTAGTTGATTTTTACGTGCCGAGTTACCAGCCCTGACGCACAACCTTCAACGAAGTTACGCCCATTCAGGCATGTCTCCACGCATAAGATGCTCTAGCTGTGAATCGAACCGGACAGCGTCTTACTGTGAGGCGACAACGCTTCCGCAGCACCACCACCGCAAGCTCAAAATCAAAATATAATACTGCTAAAACATCAGAACTGAAAGCAGTACTTAATACAGCATTTTAATTGTTCATTCTCATAAAACATTACCACAAAATATAAACTGTTTACATGAAAATTCGTGATGGTGACTTTTGCTTACTTTTCAACAAAATCCACATGCAAATACAGATGTTCATCATGCATACAGCTGCAGTCATAACAGATGGGTTATCCTGCCATCAGGCGGGTCCTCGGTTGGCCGAATTCCAAAGTCTAGGTCCGGCGTCGGTTGTCGTCGCTTCCTCCCTGACGTCAGTGCAGCAGGGGTATAAAAGAGGCAGCCGACGCCATTTTCTTCAGTCTTTCTTGACGCGTGGTGCCCGAAGCAGAAGCAGTTTGCAAGTGCCGGTCGGCCAGCTCCTGAGATTTATGAAAGTATTTCAGCCGAAGTCTTCTTGAAAGCTAAGTACCCCGTTGGGGAAACTTTTCTTGCCTCAGACCGATGTCAGACAAAGTTAATAATTGTATTTCATGTGGGAAGCAAATACCGCATAAGGATTTCCACTCTTACTGTATACCTTGCTTAGGCCCAGACCACGACGTCTCGGCCTGCCGTTTTTGTGCTAGATTCAACAAACGCACTATTAAGCATCGGGCGGAGTTCGCCCTTCACTTTTTTGGCAAAAAATTTAATTTTATTATGTCGTCGGATACTCCGACTCCAGTTTTGAGCAAAAAATGCAAAGATAAGGACCGGCATACGAGGTCCGCACCACCTACTGATACCACGCTAAGGCCGACTACCGGTTCTCCGGTACTCAGCGAGGTGCCTACGCAGCCCCTGAGTACCGATGACAATGCATTACCGGTGTCTTCAGTACCCGAGGTCGCAGGCTCCTCGGACCCCATTCCTACTACACATACCGACGCCACTCCTGGCAGGGAAACTCAGAATTTAGACAGGCCTGCCATTTCTCAAGGGGTCTTCAGGCCGTCCTCCTTCTCTATTAAAGCCTTCTCTAAATCTAAAACAGCCATGAAAACCAAAAAAACAGGTTCCTCAGACACCCGCTCAAGGCACCATGCCTAAAAAGCAGATGCTTAAAATGGCTGAGGATTTGATTACTCTTATCAGGGGTTCTCAACCCCCCTCTGACAAAAGGCTTAGATTAGAGGAAGACTACCCTTCCTCAGATCAAGCTTCTATTACCTCAGAACTATCTGAGGACCAGGATTGTGCCTATTCTCCATTCGAAGACTCTGATTCAGAAGAGTCTATTCCCTCGGTCTCCCTCCCCTGAGGACTTCTCTTTTGGGGAAACCCTGCATACATTGAGGGAACACTTTCACTGGGAAGGCCAAGATTACTCAGATTCCAAGCAAAGGCTCAGGGAATTTCTTCTGCTCCCCCAGCATAGGCCTCTGGCTATCCCTCCTGTTTTAGATATATTGGATGATGTGTACACAGAAGCCAGCCTTAATCCTGATTCTTTGCCTCCAGCTCCTGTTAAACCAGACAGGTATTACCGGGTTCCTGATTCTCACCAGTTCCTATATAAAAGCCATACTGCTGACCCAGAAACTATTTCACAGGGTCCCAAGGGAATTAAGGCCACTACTGCTAAAAACCCATTACCTTCAGAGAGAGATTCCAGATCTTTAGAAAGGTGGGGGAAAAAGGTGTACACCTCGGCCACTTTAACCATGAGGGCATTAAACTGTCAGTTCCATATGTTAAAGTATCAACAGTTTTGATATCTCAGCTGAAAAGCAAAATGACACAACCAGAACAACCAGATTTAAAAGAGTTGCAGGATTTGTTGCATGGTGCAGAGCAAGTGGGTAAACATACCTTGCAGTGTGGTTTTGATGCTTTAGAGGCCTCATGTAGAGCTGCTGTTACGGGGTCTGTTATACGTAGGCATGCTTGGCTCAAAGAGCAAACCTTACCAGATCATGTCAAAGCTAAATTATTAGATGCACCTCTTCAAAAGGATGTATTGTTTGGTGTTAAAGCAGAGGAGGTGCTAAAGAAAATGGAGGAAAAAGCGAAATCAATGCAAACAGTGAAAGATTTCCTGCAGGTACAGCCTCCACGTTTCAGCAGAAACTGGCCTTCAAAAAATTGGTCCTTTCCAGCCACGGAAAGACCTCAAAGGGGCAGATAAGGGCGTCCAAGAGGTAGAGGGCAACCTCAAGGATCTTTCAGAGCCAGACAGTGGCAAGCACCAACCCCAAGAGGTGGAGAAGATAGATCACAGTCTTTCAGAAAACAGACACAATGACTTCCCCCTACACCTGCCAAGTAAAGCTTTAATGGCAGCACCTTTGGGCGGAAAACTGACATTATTCTCAAAAAATTGGCATATTGTTACAAAAGACAAATGGATTCTGGACATTATAGACAGAGGCTACAGGTTCCACTTTCACACCCTTCCAAAAATGAGAGGCATGCCAAACCTGCCACAAAATCAAAGGGCAGAGGCACAAAAACAAATTTCAGCTCTCATGGACATGAAAGCAATTCAAGAGGTACCTGCAAAAGAACAAGGTCAAGGGTTTTATTCCAGACTATTCCTGGTACCAAGGAAAGACAAAGATTGGAGACCTATCGTAGACCTATCCATCCTAAACACATATCTACAGGTGCCAAAATTCAAGATGCTCACATTACAGCAGCTTCTTCCCATGCTGGGCAAGGAGTCTTGGCTGGTAACATTGGACCTCAAGGAGGCATACCTGCATGTCCCTATCAGACAAGATTGCAGAAGATACCTCAGATTTCTTGCAGGTTCAACCCATTACCAATTCTCTGCATTGCCCTTTGGCTTATCTGCTGTGCCCAGAGTGTTTACAAAATGCCTGGCATCAGTAATCGCCTTCTGCAGACTACAAGGGATACAAATCTACCCATATCTGGACGACTGCCTGATCCAAGCGGACAGCAATGACATACTACTGCAGCACCTGGCGTTTGTAATAAAACTGTTGAACTTCCTGGGATACACAGTCAACAAAAAGAAATCAAAACTGATACCCTCTCAACAAATAATTTTCCTGGGTGCCAACTTGGATACAACCACCCAGATGGCCTACCTCATGCCAGACAAGCAAGGGCAACTGTCTCAATACTTCAGAAAAATGGCAACTTACACCAGGCTAACTGCAAGGAAAGTCCTGCAGGCTCTGGGATTCATGGCATCTTGCATCCTACTTATCCCATGTGCAAAGCTGCATATGAGGAAACTTCAGTGGTACCTAAAAAACTTATGGTCTCAACACAGCCACAGCTTGGAAGCAATTATACCACTCATTCCATGCCTTCAAAAGGAATTTATGTGGTGGGCTCAAGCTTGCCAAAGAAACACAGGTCTTCCTTTCTGTGTACCTCAAGCAACTCAAATCATCACAACAGACACCTCAGACTACGCATGGGGATCACACATGACAAATCAGTGCATTCAGGGAAAATGGGCACGAAAAGAGAAGCTCCTTCACATCAACCAAAAGGAAATGCTAGCCATGCAAAAGGCTATTATGACCTTCAAAGACCTACTGCATCCAGGCCAGCTATTGATAAGGACAGACAACACCACAGTGATGTGGTACATAAACAAACAGGGGGGAACTCATTCATACCCCCTGTGCAGGAAAGCCATGACCCTATGGAACACAGCACTGGAATTGAAAATTCAACTACAGGCACAATTCCTGCCAGGGAAGGAAAACACACCGGCAGACAACCCAAGCAGAAATATGACAGAACCACACGAATGGAAGTTGCATCCTCAAATTTTCACAAAGATAACTCAGGCATGGGGACAGCCAGACATAGATCTCTTTGCTACCCACAGAAATTGCCAGTTGAAAAATTTTGTTCAAGGACCTATCATCCACAGGCCTGGAAAGTGGACGCACTTTCCTTCAATTGGGCAACATTGACAGTCTATGCCTTCCCGCCTCTTCCTCTGCTGCCCAAAGTTCTATTAAAAGCCAGAGCAGAGAGGCCGAAAATGATTCTCATTGCTCCAGACTGGCCAAGGCAACACTGGTATCCGCTCCTGAAGAGCCTGACGCATTCCCCACCATGGATCCTACCTCTAGTCCCTCTTCTGTTGTCCCAGCACAACTACAAAACTCTTCACAGCCATCTCAAAACTCTAAATCTAGCTGCATGGAGAATTCCTTGATTTCCCAACAGTTTCTACTCTCCAAGGAGGTGCAGGATGTCATCTTGGAGGCCAGAAGACCTTCTACTAGAAAGGCCTACTCCGCCAAATGGAAACGATTTTGTGCCTGGAATCAAAAGAAGGGACAGAATCCTTGGGTAATAAATATACCTCAAATTTTACAGTACCTAGCTGAGATGTTAAACAATGGACTTTCCTTCTCCTCCATCAAGATCCACGCTTCAGCCATTTCTGCACAATACAGCACAGATCCTCCTTTATTCTCTCATCCTCTCTTAAGGCAGTTCCTCAGAGGGGCAAAGAATATAAAACCCCCAAGGAAACTACCAGTCCCTCTTGGGACCTCAAGTTCGTATTGGAAAAGCTGACCCTTCCTCCCTTCGAGCCAGCTTCTTCATCAGAGTTACAGTACTTGTCATGGAAAACTGCCTTTCTTCTGGCTATCACCTCAGCTCGCAGGGTTTCGGAGCTACAGGCCCTCATGGCTGTGCAACCATTCATCATTTTCCATCAGGACAGAGTTTCCTTACGAACCAACCCTACCTTTATGCCAAAGGTAGTATCCAGTGTAGCTTTGAATCAGACTATCCACTTACCTACCTTTTATCCTAATCCACAAAACAAAGGGGAAAGACTACTACATTCCTTGGACATTCACAGACAACTTCGTTATTATTTGGACAGGACAAAGCCATTCAGGAAATCTGAGCAACTCTTTGTGTCCTATGCTGCAGGTGCTCAAGGAAAGGCTATTTCCAAACAGACAATTTCAAAATGGATAGCCCACTGCATACGCTTTTGTTACTCATTTCATGGAAAAACTGTGCCTGCATGCATCAGATCCCACTCTAACAGAGCCACAGCT